>NC_056732.1:1670000723-1670083223 GCF_019279795.1 Protopterus annectens
GTTTGCATAAGAATCTTGCTCTTGTGGGGTAGTTCAAACGTAACCACTCCTGGACAATGCTTTTGCTTGTCTTCTTAGCAGATGAGATTAGGTTTATCCATGATATACTATAACCTCAATATATAATAGGTTATGTGTGCTGTGATATACTTCCTGCTGCTGAAGCCTGGCCATGAAGGTAAAGTACAAGTGACCAAACAGCACAGTTAGTGTATCAAATAATAACCCACACCTTAACCGTGTATTTGTTTACGTTTTGTCCATGAGTTAAAAAACACAGTGGCCATACATTTTCTCCGTGAGAGGTACATCTCAAGGTGATTTAATTAGCTTGTTTTAATGTGGGTCCACAGATTTTAGTGACAGCGATTATTTTTGTTTCAGTATTTGTGAGAGAGTATGTTTGAAGTACGTTGTTTAATTGGAAGAAAGGGATCTTTTTTTCTCATAGTTGCTGTCTGTGAAAGCCATATAGTGAGGGTAAAAGAACTTTCTGTCCGCTTTTTCCTTAGTGAATAGAGTGGCATGTGGACATGTCTGGAGAATTATTTCATTTATTTATTTTTTGCCTTTTGTCGACTAGTAAAGTCTGACTGGGCACGCAGACCCATGTTCAGCGGAGGCTCAGGAATGACAGCTCCGTTTGACATACTTACATTGCTTAGATACAAAATTTGAGACAAGAATACAACATTTATAATGTTTACAGTGCAATAATTAAAAAACTTATCATTTGATTATGTTAACAGTTTTTGGAACACAAAAAGGTAGTGAATTAGATGCAAATGCCTCAGGTAGCAATGAGAGATAAGAAAGAATAGTAGAGGGAATTAATGGGATGTAGAAAATGTAGGGATAGAGGAGAAGTGAAGATGAAGAAGGACATGTTAGCTGAGCTTAAGAATAGCAGAAGAAGATTAGTTGGAGACATAAGAAGTTTCTTATAAGAGTAGGGAGGAAAATGAGTTAGGATGTGAGCATGAACAAAGCCAGGAGTAGGTTAGGTGTAGTTTTAGCATGTGTTTAAAATCACTGTACTGCCATCCAGTTTTAGTGAGATGGTCATGGAGTTCAACTTCCTAGTGACATAGGAAGAGGACAGAGAGGCCCCTGCTGTGTTGCTGAATATGGAGGAGGTTAATAGGCTTTTGTTACATGAATGAAGGCATCGTGGTAGGGAGTATTGCTTGAGAATGTTGTAGAGAAGGGCAGGCATTGGGTTTGTATATGATAGTATGGGTGGCAAGTAGCTGGGAGAATGTAAGGTGATTAGCTAATTCTAGCCATTTTAGGTTGTCTAATGCTATCCTGTGATGAGTACGGTAGGGTATGTTCGATGGGAATATTTTTATTTCAAGCTTAAAGTTTATTTACTAAGGTGAATTGTACATTAGTATGGTTGCTGCATTAAGAAGAGAGAGGAGAAGGTATGATGTTGTTAAGGTTTTTCTGGAGGAGTCAGTGAGGTTAGGTTTGTTTTGGTAGAGAAAACCCAGTTTTTGGTGAGTTTTATTTTTGATGGATTGGGTGATGTGTAAGTCAAATTTTAGATTATTGTCTTTTATGACATCTAGCAGTTTTGAATTGGATATAGTTCCTATAATGGTGTTGTTTGTTGGGGTAATATTAAAAGATTGTTTCCTGGTAGAGATTTTGGTGTAAAGAATCCAAAACCAAGAGGGACCAGCACACATGACAGCAGAAATAAGATATAAGTTGAATTTTATTTGGAGGTAGCTAGAAAGCTGCCTGCCATAAAATAATAACAGACCGGTTTTGGCTAGTAAAGCCTTTATCAATGTATTATAGTCTCTTAACAAAAAGTTGATTCACAAAACACCATCACATCCTGGTACTCTTTATATTCACTAAATTTAAAGTGGCATACTCCTGACAAAAATCAACTTGTTAGTTTGAACACAGTCAAAGCTTGGAACATATACAAAACAATATAATAAATTTGTTGAATTTAATCAGACCTGAAAATCTGAAATCCTTATAATAATATAAATTATTCATAGGTTGCAGAAATGCAAATACCTTATATGATACAAAATTATGCAAAGCCATAAAATAGCTTGTATTGTGGGCAGGGCTCAGGTTCAGGTCTGAACATTTTTATATACTATGTAGTTTGAGCCCGAATAACTAACCATATGTAACTTGAGAATTATCTGAATATCATGGGGGTGCAAAGGACTATAACTGACACTAATTGTGTGCCATATTGATAAACTTATTGTCTCGAAGTGCCATCATGTACTTCATATTCATTCAATCCTGGTTTAAAAAAAGCCCCAAGATTTGTGATCCACTTGCTTTCCATATTGTTAAGTTTAGTATGCCATCCCATCTTAAAATTCCTGTGAAGTTGAATTTTATCTATAATGACAAACCTGAAAGAGGCACCTGTGTGGTTTTTACTATGTTTGTATAAAGCATTTGTTATTCGTCTATTTCTGATGGAACTTAGATGTTCACTAATTCTTATTTGGATGGGTCTAGAAGTCTGACCAACATAAAAGGCAGAACAGGTACAGTGGGCCAAATAAATAACCCAATCAGAGCTGCAATTTGCAAAAATGTTGATGTTATAAACCTTGGAAGTGTTTTTGCTAGTGAATTCTTTAGTTTTCCAAATGTGCTGACATGCACTACAATGTCCAGATGGATAGCAGCCCACCAGTGGGTCCCCAAAAAGTGTGGTTTGTATTGTAGAAACTGGTGTAAATCTTTTATAATGTGTTAAATGAGACTGGATGGTACGCCCCCTTCGGTAAGAAAAAGCACATGTATCTGGAAGAATGTCATTGAGAAATGGGTTTGATTTCAATATATCCCAATGTTTGCTGACTATTTGTCTGAACCTAGATGTATTGTTTCCATAAGTGGTGATTAATCGGATGGGTTGTTGACATCGAGTAACATCCTCCTCTTGTGATCTATTATATTTCAATAGATCTGATCTTCTGCTGGTTTGGATTTGGGTAACCGTATTCATTAGATGTTCAGGATTATATCCTCTATCCATAAATCTTGCTGTTAATTCCTCTGTTTGTACTGAGTATTCTGCATTTGTGGAGCATATTCTTTTAAGTCGCAAAAATTGGGACTTTGGGATGTTGCTGATGATGTGGCGGGGGTGAGAACTAGTGGCATGAAGTAAAGTGTTGTATTGTGGAAATTTTCTGTGTATCGATGTTGCTAAAGTATGGTCAGGTAATCTTTTAATGGCAACATCCAAAAAAAACAATTTCACCCCCATGATATTCAGATAATTCTCAAGTTACATATGGTTAGTTATTCGGGCTCAAACTACATAGTATATAAAAATGTTCAGACCTGAACCCGAGCCCTGCCCACAATACAAGCTATTTTATGGCTTTGTATAATTTTGTATCATATAAGGTATTTGCATTTCTGCAACCTATGAATAATTTATATTATTATAAGGATTTCAGATTTTCAGGTCTGATTAAATTCAACAAATTTATTATATTGTTTTGTATATGTTCCAAGCTTTGACTGTGTTCAAACTAACAAGTTGATTTTTGTCAGGAGTATACCACTTTAAATTTAGTGAATATAAAGAGTACCAGGATGTGATGGTGTTTTGTGAATCAACTTTTTGTTAAGAGAATATAATACATTGATAAAGGCTTTACTAGCCGAAACCGGTCTGTTAATATTTTATGGCAGGCAGCTTTCTAGCTACCTCCAAATAAAATTCAACTTATATCTTATTTCTGCTGTTGTGTGTGCTGGTCCCTCTTGGTTTTGGATTCATTGGTTTGGACCGTGCACCAACAGTCCACCGTGCATGCCTTGTTTCTCTGAGTTGGCTGTCTTTCACGCTGGGGACGCCTGGCAACAGGATTAACCTCCATCTTGTAACTTCTATACTGACAAAAATGTGGATACTATCATAACTTGGAACATACGGTTTGTTTTTTTATTCCAACCACATGCTGGAACATTATTATCGTAGTTCAAAATAATGCGACAGGCAAGTGGAAGAATTTATGCTTTTTCTTGATGCACCAGCGTTTGGGCCTATAACGACTAATGACTATTTTTGTGACTTGGAACCATATGTACATTAGTAATAACTTCCTATTTGGGGCTACTATCTTGGCTAATGTAGAAATACACAGGATTCTGTGGTCATCGACAGTGTTAAATGGCTACACGGGTTTATCGCCTTAGAATAACTGTTTCGAGTGTTATTTTTATGACTGTGCAGTTATTAAACAACAGGTTGAAGGTCGACATTTTGTGGTGATAAACTGGGCTTTACATATCATCTGGGACATACACTCTGTGGAGTTTTTTCTCTTTTTCTATTTTTTTGGTGGTACCTTATTTGGTGGAATATATACAGCGTTATTTTCAAGATAGGTGACAGGCAAGTGGTACAGATTGTGATTTTTTCAACAACAGCATACGTTTGCAACGGAATACCTAATTGTTTTCAACTGATCTGTGCTTTGGTCCATAAGGTCTATAGACCTAAACTGGGATCTTGGAACTATAGTTACATTATTTGCGCTTCACTTTGGCTATTATATGTATGTACCTAGCTTTTCTGTTCATCAGATTTCTTTGAACATCTACATAAGACTTGTGCTGTAATTAAAAACTTTGGCAATAACATCTGCGAAGGCACAGGCACTAAAACATCAGGCTGAAGGGTGATGATTTTGTTATAACTACAGTTCATATATCCGATATTCAAGTTGGGACATTGAGAAGTGTCGAACTGTTAGATGTATTCTATTCATTGATTAAGTGTATCTTGACATACTGTGATTCAAAAAGGCAGTATTTCATTATTCTAATCTTTCATAACTGGAACTGGATTACTTTTGCATTATGGTTCATAATTTTTCTTTTTACAATTTAGTAATTAATGAGCAATTTTTTGAATAATAATAACAATAATTTATATGTTAGTAAGGTAGGGGCGCTATGTTTTAAACGGTTCTACCTGACATAATCTAAACCCCAGAACACCAACAACGAAATTACCGACACCACATAACCGACAGTGCAAAAACACGAAACCTCACATGCCCGACAACGAAATAACCGACGGTACACAAACACGAAACCTCATACACTGCACACACCACAATAACAACAATCAACAAACAAAACACATCCCCTGTCCAAAAATCACACACACAACACAAGCACACAAAAATCCCTAGAAACCCACACTAAACCACACATACACAACTATCTACAACCCTAACCCAAACCCTAACCCTAAGGTCCGTCACTATCGCATACTCAGCTAACCCGCGCCCTAACCCTAACTCACTTAACCCACCCCTAACCCAAAGACTATCACTACCGCACACTTACCTAACCCAGTCCCTAACCCTAACTCACTTAACCCACCCCTAACCCAAACACTATCACTACTACACACTTACCTAACCCGCGCCCTAACCCTAACTCACTTAACCCGCCCCTAACCCAAAGACTATCACTACCGCACACTTACCTAACCCAGTCCCTAACCCTAACTCACTTAACCCACCCCTATCCCCACAGACCATCAATATCCACACTTACCTTACTCGCACCCTAACGTCCGTCACTACCGCATACTTACACAGCCTTTTCCCATGTCGGCATCCTCGGCGGCGGTGTTTTCATCCATCGCATCGGTCTTCTGCACTGTCGATCTTCTGGCACTCGCGATTCGCTTGTCGGTGTTTTCCGCTGTCGATGATGTCAGGTAGACCCGTTTTAAACACGTATTTTGGTTTATTACTATGGTACCACTTATCACGCTGATGTTTAATATATTGCCAACAGAAAGTGAATAATATGTTTTCTGGTTCTGAGACTGCAATTGGTTGGTTTATCAATAATAATGTGTGATGTTGGTGTAATAGTCTAAATCATCAGTATTAGCTAGTTTACATCTTTCTATTTATCATATTATTACACAATTTATGTGTTGAATTTAAAAGCCAAAGATAGTGGTTTCTACAGATCTCTAGACTCATTAGTATGACTTGGTAAAATTACAAGTCTTCTATATTTTTCCCATTAGCAATCTCTCCATAGGCTTTAGATTTCAGGCAATTTTTTATTTATACAGACAACAACAAGCGAGTCAGTTTGATAGTTGTCTGATGTTGGTTAATATACCAGAGGCCATTTATAGCCATATTTTGAAAACAACAACAATCAATAGTTTGACCTAATTCAACTACATATGACTATTAAGGGATATTGTTGGGCTTTCAGGTGGTGGTAGTGACTAACTTTAACTTTGACCTGTCAATACATTTTAATTTTGACTTATTTGAGATTGGTCTAACAGTGCCTTTTTAGTAGCTCTTTGATTTACCATTGAATATAGTGAATTTGTCAAGTATCATGGTACTGGATATACCAGAATAATAAGGCATTTTTAAACATCAGATATCTAATTACCAAGGAGGTTCAACATACCCTTACGGTGGCCTAAATATCTAGTATTTTAGACACAACAGACATTTGTGTGTATGGTACAATTAGGACCACTTATGGAAAGGGACTATGATGATACTGATATATATTCATGGATATAATATTAATATACCCTTACGGTGGCTAATTTAATATATAACTTAGAAATTTATTTTTGGAACATGACCACTTATTGTAAGGGTATAACAATACAATGACATATTCATTCTATATTCTTGTGGCTAGATTGTACTAATCAGGCATATATAAGTATTTTGACTATGCTATATTGATTATTGGTGATTTTTTTGGGTGAGATCAGTTACTCCACTGTCTGTCAGCCTAACATACCCCCCAAAGTCGGACCATTTTTTACTGGCAACAGTTCATTAGTAAACTGATATTAAACTATAGATATTAATCTAACTATTTGTCCCAATTATGGATTTGAATGACATCCTTAGGGGACTTTCAGCAGATAAGGACAATTTAGATGCATTTGGTCTTAATTTAGGTAATTCCCCAATGTCTGATAATGTCATAACTGACACTAGAGATAAATGTGGTTCTGTTTTCTCTAAACTTAGTAGACAAATGAAAACTCTCAGAACCAACATATGGCACTTGAAGCTTTTTAAAGCGTATAAAATAAAAGACATTACACACAGAGGGCTTCGAATTAGGTTGCAACCATTGGTGGCTAATATTGACAACCAATTAACACGAGATTGGGCTTCCGCCCAACATCAGGCATCTATGCTTTTTGTAGACAGCCTTTCTAAATATTACGAAAGAACTGTAGAAACACTGACCACAGATATACAAACCACTTGCTTAGAAGCTGAAATCTTTTCTACTACAGATTACTATCAAGGACATTTATCAGAATTAGCCAAAGAATTGGCCAACATAGAGGAACAACTTAAGAAAAAGAAAATACACAGGTTTAACAGAGACCTAGGTGACTACGAAAATGGTAAACCGTTCGTAACACAAAAAAGTGTCAGGTTTAGTGAAGGGGCATATAAGCCACAAAGGGGCAGGAAAAGACCCAGACCAATTCTAAAAAAGAATGATACAACACATAGTGTTACATCTGATGATGATTATTCATCAACCACAGATGGTGAGGTTTCCTCTAACCAGGCGTCCCCAGTTGCAAAAAGGAAGCAATCCATCCCTTTAGGTCCAACACACGCAGGGCTGGGAGGAAACATAGGAGAAAACATGGGTACAACCAACCTTCAAACATTACTGAAACAAATAACAACACAGTGAATAATGTTCTTAACATCTCATCCTTTGCACTTACGGATGTACAATACAATGTACTAAATAAAGGTTTAAATTTTGTACCAACATCACCTGTTCCTGAACATTTTTTAATGGAAGACATTAATAACTTTTGCAGAACCCTTAATCTTAAGATATTTTTTTCAGATGAGTTTAACTCTCAAAGATCAATGGGTTTCCGATTTGGTAAATCAAAATTTATACCAACTATGGACAAGCATGTCTCCATATTTAAAGATTGTGTTATGAAGGATTTACATTTTTCCAACAATTATACATGTAATTGCAGCAATCTTAGTCAGGCTGAAAGAGCAGCACTTTCACAATTACAACAGACTAAAGGTATAGTTATCACTCCAGTGGATAAAGGGGGCAGTATTGTTGTAATGGATCATTCCAAATGCAAGGAAGAGGCACTCAAACAGTTATCTCAATCACAATTCTATATACAGATGGTAGTGGATCCCACTTCTAACTTCAAATCTGAGCTTGATTCCTTTATGGATTTGGCAGTAGAGGAGGGCATTATTACTCCACAAGTTGATAGGCAACTCAAGGTGATTGAACCAATGCCACAATACTTATACTTAATATCAAAAATACATAAAGATCTATTCAATCCACCAGGCAGACCTATAGTATCAGGTCGAAGATCACTTACAGAACCTCTATCTGCCTTTCTCACAGTACATCTAAAACCATTACTGACCATGGTTAGATCACGTATTCAAGATACCACAGAGTTTTTGAATATTATTGAAGACTCTCAGTTGGAAGAAGATTGGTTGTTATGTACATTGGACGTATCTTCCTTATATACGAGTATTCCTCACAAGACTGGGATTATGGCGGTGACTCATTGGTTAAATGAATCCAATTTATATTCTACTGGATTTAATAATTTCTTGATTACACTTACAGAATATGTATTACAAAAAAACATCTTTTACTTTGAAGGCAACCCATACTGGCAAATCAAAGGGACAGCCATGGGTGCATCCTTTGCCCCGATTTACACGGATTTGTTTATGGGATATTTTGAACAGGCCTTCATATACGATGTCGAGCAAAATATTCACATGGACAATTTGGATATCTGGCGATGATTGCTGGATGGTGTGGCGGGCAGGTATGGATGAATTATCCAAATTTGTTGCATACCTTAATAACAATCCTTTTGGTATACATTTCACAGCCAACACTGGATATCAAGAAATTGTTTTTTTGGATGTTGCCATTAAAAGATTACTTGACCATACTTTAGCAACATCGATACACAGAAAATTTCCACAATACAACACTTTACTTCATGCCACTAGTTCTCACCCCCGCCACATCATCAGCAACATCCCAAAGTCCCAATTTTTGCGACTTAAAAAAATATGCTCCACAAATGCAGAATACTCAGTACAAACAGAGGAATTAACAGCAAGATTTATGGATAGAGGATATAATCCTGAACATCTAATGAATACGGTTACCCAAATCCAAACCAGCAGAAGATCAGATCTATTGAAATATAATAGATGACAAGAGGAGGATGTTACTCGATGTCAACAACCCATCCGATTAATCACCACTTATGGAAACAATACATCTAGGTTCAGACAAATAGTCAGCAAACATTGGGATATATTGAAATCAAACCCATTTCTCAATGACATTCTTCCAGATACATGTGCTTTTTCTTACCGAAGGGGGCGTACCATCCAGTCTCATTTAACACATTATAAAAGATTTACACCAGTTTCTACAATACAAACCACACTTTTTGGGGACCCACTGGTGGGCTGCTATCCATCTGGACATTGTAGTGCATGTCAGCACATTTGGAAAACTAAAGAATTCACTAGCAAAAACACTTCCAAGGTTTATAACATCAACATTTTTGCAAATTGCAGCTCTGATTGGGTTATTTGGCCCACTGTACCTGTTCTGCCTTTTATGTTGGTCAGACTTCTAGACCCATCCGAATAAGAATTAGTGAACATCTAAGTTCCATCAGAAATAGACGAATAACAAATGCTTTATACAAACATAGTAAATACCACACAGGTGCCTCTTTCAGGTTTGTCATTATAGATAAAATTCAACTTCACAGGAATTTTAAGATGGGATGGCATACTAAACTTAACAATATGGAAAGCAAGTGGATCACAAATCTTGGGGCTTTTTTAAAACCAGGATTGAATGAATATGAAGTACATGATGGCACTTCGAGACAATAAGTTTATCAATATGGCACACAATTAGTGTCAGTTATAGTCCTTTGCACCCCCATGATATTCAGATAAGTCTCAAGTTACTTATGGTTAGTTATTCGGGCTCAAACTACATAGTATATAAAAATGTTCAGACCTGAACCGTGGGCCCTGCCCACAATACAAGCTATTTTATGGCTTTGCATAATTTTGTATCATATAAGGTATTTGCATTTCTGCAACCTATGAATAATTTATATTATTATAAGGATTTCAGATTTTCAGGTCTGATTAAATTCAACAAATTTATTATATTGTTTTGTATATGTTCCAAGCTTTGACTGTGTTCAAACTAACAAGTTGATTTTTGTCAGGAGTATACCACTTTAAATTTAGTGAATATAAAGAGTACCAGGATGTGATGGTGTTTTGTGAATCAACTTTTTGTTAAGAGAATATAATACATTGATAAAGGCTTTACTAGCCGAAACCGGTCTGTTAATATTTTATGGCAGGCAGCTTTCTAGCTACCTCCAAATAAAATTCAACTTATATCTTATTTCTGCTGTCGTGTGTGCTGGTCCCTCTTGGTTTTGGATTCATTGGTTTGGACCGTGCACCACAGTCCACCGTGCATGCCTTGTTTCTCTGATTTTGGTGTAAAGAGCATTCATTTTGTTGTTTTGGCATTTAGGATTAACTGCAGAGCTGAGACCATGGATCAGTGGAAGAGAAAATGTTATGTCAATTGATGAAGTAGTGGAAAGCCCTGGTCTGAGCATATAATGGTGGCATCATCAAATTATTGCACTATGGAGGCTTGTTTGCTAGCTTTATGCAGGTGGTTTGTGAAAATGTTGAAAAGTTCTGGAACTGCTACTGAACCTTGAGGCACACAGACAATGAGAGGCAAGGTTTTGTTTCCATTATATGGCTTTTGCATTCTCTTAGAGAGATGGCTGAGCAGCCAAGAAAGAGAAAGGAGAAAAAGATAGGAATGTTAGTTCATTAATTAGATGTTGGTGGGATACTATGTCAAAGACTTTTGACAAAACAAAGAAAAGGGAGGATACCCTTAGAGTGGGTTGCACAGATTTTTCCTAGTGTTTTTCCCTTCACACCTATCACCCATCGCCCCTCCCCATAGGTCTTAAAGCCACTCATTCCTTATGTTATAATGGTCTCTTGAAGACCATCATCAGGGGGCAGGATTTGAGCACAGAGGGGCAGGAGCCATCATTAAAGCAAAGGCTGTCATGGGCCTTCTTTCAGCAAGCTCAAAGGTCATGGGACTTCTTTCATCCCAGTGGGCTGGTGGTCTGATTTCACCCCCATAATCATTTAAAGGAAGACTTTAACTGTCTCCAGGCTGGGGAACTACCTCCATGCCATGTCATTACTGACACACCCCACAGGGTATTTTTACTTTAAGTCCCTAATCTAGCCCCTGGCGTTTGGCTTGTACACTTGATATACCATGAGGACCTGCTGTGCTTTCCACCTAACAGGTGCACGGCCTTGCAAATATATCCCATGAAGTCTGCTGAGAATGGCTTGGCAGTGTCAAGCACATGTTCCCGTTCCATTGCGTCACAGTCATACATATTTCCATCAATAGGTGCGACCGATGCAACTGAATATACCACCTCTTTCAGCCCAGGATAGGCAAGCAGGCATCAGCAGCTGGACTGCTATATAATATTAGGTCATCTGGGTCATAATCAGGGATTTATCCCTCTTTGTCATGGAGTCTGAGCCTAAGGGTTATGCAGAACTGTACCACTGTGCATGCACATTAAGGGAAATCATGATGTTTGAGTGATAGCGTATTCCAGAGGGAAGTTATTATACAATAACTTTGTCTGGAACTATATAATGCCCATGGAAATTTAAACTAACATTCAACACCTTTCAGCTGCTAAGATATGTCAGCACGAACTGTTTGTCACCTGCTGGACTCTGGTGAATCAGCTTCCGGTCAACTTTGTTTTATGCATGAGAAATGTACACACACTCTCCAGGTAATAATAACCCCAAAAATATTAAAATTATTCACAAAAATGTTCTGAATTTACTTAAAATAATTTAGATTGTGGCTTGCCTTATACAATAACACGTAAGGCTTCTAGCCAGTCCATTGCCAGGGTTCGACAACTACCATTGAACTCTCTTTCCTCTGCAAGTAGTTACTATTGAACACAAATGACCATGGAAAAACATGACAGTTTGCCATGGCAGGGTGTACTGAATCATATTTTATCCATGGGGGGGGTCCATTGTTTGGTCAAGAGGGCAAAGTCTGAGTGATCACTGCTGGTTCTGCCTCTGAATGTAAATTGTAATTAGTGGGTTACTGCAGAGACCTACACTGGGCCCTCCTCTGTTTGGCATTTATTTGGCAGACATCTAAATCAATATCCCTGTGGCTGATTACGTTTGATGAGGACTAAAAGCTGATCACTGCTAGCTGCTTGTGCACTGATACTAAATTGCTCCAAAATATGCTGGACTATGCACATGCCTGATGTACCAAAAGCAGTCACAAGCTAAATATAAAAAAGTGCAACACTGTAGCATTCAGCAAATAAGCTGTTCCCATGTCATATGTTATAAGTAGTACTCATCAAACAGATATGGTCATAAGAGACCTGGCTACTTAAGTGGACAACTCTCCATTCAATCAACATGTTTCTGACACAGTCAGGAAATCCTTCTGTCTGGCTAAGTTAAGTGGTAAGCTTCTTCAAACATATATTGTAATAGGAGAGCCGAGTACCTATGGGGACAAAATGGGGACAAATCTCTCATTGGGTCATCATGTTTTATTTATTTATTTGTTTATCGGAAAAGTCCACTGGGCCTGAAATGAGCCCAGTTTCAGTGGAGGCCTGGGGAGAAAAGCTCCACATGTAATTAAATGCAAAGAAAAATTATACACAAACAATACAGAGTATGTAAAGCAGAGGTGGCACATTAAATAAAGTAATAACACATCGAACAATTTGGTAACAATATTACATAAATTGATAATAACAGTGAAGAACTGTTTAAAATCATGGTCCAAGTGTAGAAGTAGAAGTTTTAAACATTAAGAAATGTTATTAGCAGAGAGAGGAAATTAGCTTAAAGGGTAAATGAAGGAGGCAGAAGGCTTAAAGTAGGGATAGCACAGGCTAAAGTAACAGCAGAAGGAGTTGATATAATAGAGAGAAGGGGAAGATAGACTAGTTGTAGAGTGAGGAGGAGTAGGATCCTGGGAGGTCTTTTCATCTGGCCCAGTTAATTTCAAGGGAATATCTTCAAGATTCAAAGAAGTCTTCTTACCGCTGTACTCTTCTCTTAACAGACCCACCAAAGAATACAATGTCCCCTTCGGTATGCACAAATACAAGCGTATGGCTCAACTGGAAAGGACCTGCTGAGTTTTATGCCCCCAAAATTAAAGGCCTTAAATCCTTCACCTATCCTGATAGATAAGCGCACCTCCCCTTATACTCAGTAGCCTCCTGACCGATTGCTCTAACATTCCCGGTCAACAAATGTAAAATAAAATAAAATAAAATAAAAATAAAAAAATAACCTGTGTCCTGCTTTTCAAGCCATCAAAAGATGCAGTCCTATTTGACTTTCTGTTTCCTTGCAAGAGCAGTGACTCTGCAGACACCCATACAAGGGACCTAAAACTACACCAACGAATAAACAAGACTCATTGGGATAGGTTTTTAACTCAACATATTCTGAGTCGATAGAATAAGTTACCACTACAGAGCAAGCAAACTGCTACCTTGTGTGCCTTTAAGGCTAGTCTTGATGATGGGATGAGTAGATAGATTTACACCAGGGTTATCATGTACAGTCCTACTTGATTTGGGAAGTGGATACTATTAATTACTCATAAAGCTTGACAAGAACTTTTAAGTATGTCACTTAGAGGAGTATATGGTTAGGCCTCTTATGCTCCCTGTGACTGCATGTCTAGTATTGAACATATGTTCCTATCAAACTGGAGCCTCCTTCCACGGATAAATAAATTATGCATAACCCTGCCATGGTGTTACTTTTCAAAAACAGTGGCACTGTATAATCCAGACTTATTGTCATTTACATTTCTATCTGCTGATTCAATTTATTGGGGACCACTTCTAGTCATGCTACACAAACACACACCTGAGAACGTACACACACACACACAGACATATATACATACACACACACACACACACACACACCTGGGAGCATACACACACACACACACACACACACACACACACACACATATATATATATATATATATATATATATATATATATATATATATATATATATATATATATATATATATATATATATACACACACACACACACACACACACACACACACACATATACACATTCATGGTGCTTATGGTAAAGGCAGTATAATGGGCTATGTATGAATAAGGGATGCAAACTGTATTACAGAAACTTTTCAATGCAATGGAGCTATGGGCAAATCAGAAAACAATAAAAAGGTAGATTTCTTTATGATTAAAATGCAGTTACATTTGAGAGACCTAATTTTAATTTTATATTTTGTTTCAGCTTTGTTCCACTGCTTAGTGCCATTTAAAAAATATACTCATCGCAAAAGATTTTCAGGAAACACACTAAGTTCTGCTCTTTTTTCCCTCCTAAATAGAGTGCAGGTCACTTCACTGGCAGGGAAAATTCTTTCTTATATAATGTTAAAATACTAACAGCAAACGCAAATTCTGTTTGTTTGTTTATTTGTTTATTGCATTTGTTAACTGGGGTAGAGCACAGATTGCTTCTGATTAATTTCAGTCTCAGGCCAGGGTCAATAATATGACCACTCATAGTGAGTATAAAAGATAATAAAAACATGAAGGGATGGTGAATAAAATAGAAGAATGTGCAATGCACCAGTAGAGTGACAAGATAAAATTACACTAATATCAGTATACATTTAACTATAAAGTTGGCTTTACATTTAGGAATATAGCACTATATTATATATATGGGTCTACTCTACATCACTTGGCCTAAAACTCATTTGACTAACTCCCATTTGACCGACACCCAACTGACCTAAATTTCAAATGACTGACAGCTCATTTGACTGACTCCCATTTAACTGACAGCTTACAATGCTGAATTTCAACATAGTAAATCTTAAACCATAGACAAGCACACTTAGAACACCAATAACTAACTCTTTCCAGAACTTAAAGCTACTTACTTACCCTCTTAACAGAAACTGGACAATGTACAACCAAACTAGATGGGGGGGCTAGCCCCCCCCCCCCAATTATAGATACTAACTTCAGGATCGCACTACAGTAGGGAAAAGGGCATATACCTTTAACTTGCCTTACATTTCTCTACACGTTGCCACTACTGCTAGAAACGCACAAAACATTCACCAAATTACTTTAGATACTTCCTATAAGAATGTAGAGAGACAAACTCATATTTAGAAACACTACAGCACTACTTTCTACATGACTATCGGAGTTCTAACAGTCAGCACTGTCAGTTACAGTAATTCTTTTTATCAAAGTAAGTCACAGGTGAAGGAAAACCCACAACAAGTCTATGTCTTAACTGTCCGTGAAATAGGAGTCAGTCAAATGAGTTGTCAGTCAAATGAAATTTAAGTCAATTGGGTGTCAGTCAAATGAGTTTTAGGTCAAGTGAAGTAGACCCATATATATAGAAGGGATGAGAGAATTGAAGCAAGCTGGTTTAGGTTATGTGGTCTGACAGGTTGCAAGAGCATTTAGCTTGATTAAGTAGATAAGATTTTACCAGTCCCACCTGTCTTTAAGCTCAGGTGGGAAATGTCATTTTTGATCTGTCCAGTCATTCAAATGTCTCAGAGTTCAAGTCAATAAAGGAAGATGGGGACAATGTAAATTGAAATTAAATTACTGAGATTTTTTTTTCTTCCCCATTTCAACTCTTTAAAGTTCTACATAGCAGGATATCCAGGGTGATTCCTTACCTATTTCATACCTGTTGTATATGCCGTACATCATATTTGTCCTGCAAGCTTATTATCTCTACCTCTCATAAGACCTTTCTTGTGTCTTATATTATTTCCTTTGTATTTATTACAATTTTAAGTATAATAGTCATTCTGAAAAGATGCTGCAATTATTCACTGCCCTTTCTGCAAAATACTACTTCCTCATATCTCTCCTGAACATTCACTTTGTACATTCAGATTATGTTTGCCTTTTTATTTACCAAGTAAGTCATCGAGGCATAAATGACTCTTTTCACAGTTGATCTGGTAATATTTTCTGTATATGACTTCCTCAGCTGACTGACATCATGCACACAGCCGGACCTATTGGGCTGAGATAATTAAGAGGGGATATGGAAAAAATTTCCTTTAGAATGTAATGTGAGTTCACACTATTAATTGGCAGCATGGCTGCTTAGTGACAAAATCTCTTCTAGACAGTTCAAGGTTCATGGTTCATTTCTGACTTACAATGTAGAATCTGCATGCTCTCAGTGACCCTACCTGAGTACTGCAATTTCCTCTCAAAAGCAGGCTGTTTAATAGGCTATATACTGAATTGTCCATATATATATATATATATATATATATATATATATATATATATATATATATATATATATATATATATATATATCTACTGTACTGGAAGCCTAGTGAAATACTGAACCATGAAATATCATTACAGAATTAGTCAACTGTGAATAGTGAAATATGGTGGATAATAAATGCCTGGTATGTTTGATCTGGATAAAATTTAATATACAATGATTGTGGAACTATGCATATTCTAGATGTTGGCACAACCTCAGAGCAATGCATATGTTTGAGGAGGCAAAGGCACCCTACCCAGAAAATGCTTATGTGTTACAAAGGACTAGAGGCATGGTAAGGTATAGTTCTGTATAGGTTTTTGTTTGCATGTGTTTATATGGTGTGGTTTTAGGTTTTTATGTAACATTAAATATTATAGTTTATGTTTTTTAGGTTGTCAGTAACATTATATTTATGTGCGTGTGTGTGTAGTTCACTTCATTGTATTACTATGACTTGCATTTGCCCTGGCCCTTATGACCAGGTTGTGGCTGAAAAGGGTCCATGGACTAGCAACTTAAATGGTTAGCAATTTGTAAATAAATGGGTACTGAGGAAATTATTTTTTTTTGAAAGACAACTGATGTGATGTTTTAGCATAAAAAAATCTATTGTTCTTTATAGGAAGAAAACAATGGCATTTAGTGATTAAGCGCCCAAAGCAACTTACTCCAGCGGGCAATGACTGAATAGCCACTGCCCACTAATATGTGAAGTGACTTTAGGAAAGTCTCTTAGCTGAAATTAACCCCCGGATTTACTAACCTTCCATGCAGGACTAGCTTAGTCCTGCACGGAAGCGGCCATTTAGGAGCAGGATGGCAGCGCGCCATGCATATTAACAAGGTGTTCTGCCTGAGCTCCTAATCTTACACGGAGTGCGTAAGAGTGCAAGGGACGTGTCTGAGAATAGAGCTCTCAAAATATATATGCCCCACAATGAAGAACAACAAAAAGGCCAAAGAAATGAGCAAGACCACTCATTTCTGTCCACATATCCCCAGCAACATTCTCCCATGTGTACAACAGCAATAGTAAATACAAATAAAATGAATAAACTTTTTTTATTAAGAATCTGATTAAAGCTAACTGTAGGTGCGTGGGTGTGCTCATTGCTTAGCTACAGTTAATGCAGCTTAAATGGATGAAGAGGAAAGAGGATAACAAGGAAGATGTATGCAAATTAAGCAGTATAGCAATAGTGTAGTGGGCAGAGCATTCGCCTTACGAGCAGGCATTTCCAGTTCGAGTCTCACTGCAGCACATCCCATTTTCCATGGCAAAGCACGTTATGACCAATATTTTAGTTGCATAACCCACTAAATACAATATATTTATGAACTGGAGGACTGCATTAAATGCACATGTGAGGTGTCAGTGTCATAATGTTGCAAAACCTCCAGATAAGCACATGTGCCCCATACAGTATATGTACACAGGAATCATGGATACAAATGGAAGGTAAACTGTGTAATGAATGACAACTTCATACAGCTACCAAATCTCCCACCTTCCCAAGAACCATTAGATATTACTGTCTAAATCAGTGCAATTGTAAGCGGGAGTAAGCAGTAGTAAGCAAGTGTAAGCACCAATAAGCAGTAGTAAGCATAATGAAGCACTAGTAAGTGGGTTTAAGCCTGTTTGCGCAGGGATAAGCAATGCACACACAGGTTAAGCAATTTTGCGGCTAATTCTCTGTAAGCATATTCAACCGTAGGTTAGCATTGCTTACCCTCGTGCAAACCCACTTATAACTGCTCAAAAGTGCCATAATCACTCTGTATCCAATGGCCCTTGTTCTGCCCATAAACAAAATAAACAGCCTTGCAGGTCCTGAACCCAGGACCCTATACACTGCAGTCACAGTAGTTAACCACCAAGCCATCACAGCAGTACAGAAGAATGAGGTATCACCAAACAAGTCCTCACTATAGTAAAATCAAACTGAACCTGTGAAAGGAATCAGTATACAGTCATATGTTCTGTAACCCACTACATAACATAAATATGTGAACTGGAGTACAGCAGTAAGCCCAGAAGTGAGGTGTAATTGTAATAGAGTGTTAAAAGTTCCCAGTAAAACACAAGGACCCCATACAGTATACGTCCACATGAATCATGGATACCAGGCATATATATAAGATGTAATGAATAATAAATCAATACCAAAAAGAAAATATAATGCAAAGTCTAATGTAAGCAATGCTAAGCATTGCACAGTACAGCTTAGGAGGTGTAAGCAATGTGTAGGCCAGCTAACTCAATGTGCCTAGTGTTATACCCTTTTAAACAGTGCCAACCTTAGGTAAGCAGGTTTGCCCATAGTCTAGCCTTTTCAAAACTGGCCAATCATGGAAAAGTGTGGGAAATCAGCCCTACTTAAACCCAAAAGGCAGGAATACATCTCATAACTGGTTGTAGCTTCCCCTTGCAGGCACAATGGCAGTAAAGGAAGAAGGTGTGTGCTTCTGGGCGCAGCGCTGATGCATCCAGGAGTCCCAAGTCATGGCAGGACTCCTTATCAAAGACCATCAGCAGAGACTGCTGCAGGGCCAGTACCAGGGTTCCCAATATAAGGCGGAAGCCTGGGACTGTCTCGCCTGTGACCTCACCAGTGCCACTGGCATACCCCAAACTGGTGAGCAGGTCAGGCATCACTACACTGACCTGAAGCAGTGTAAGGGGGACATCTTAGAGCACTGGATCCAAGAGGCTAGAATGGCAGGGGCTGTCCCAGCTGTGTGTATCATTCCACTATGTGTGCAATAATTGCCAGCTCATGTATATCATGAATAGGTATGGCTAAATATTCCTCTTATGTCATACACAGCTGCAGGTGAGTGGGCCGTGAACCATGAGGCCCATGGAAGTTGCCTGGAGCGGTTGCAATGTGAGGCAGGTCAGTAATACTCTTGCATGTACTGCATAGGAAATAAATGTAAAAGTATTATTAAATGAATTTCCTGTATAAAACCTGTATTGTTTAAGGCAAGTACTGCATACACTGGAGAATATGGCAGGAAGAGTCTCATATAGTTTATATGTAAATTAACGTGTAATAGCCTGACAATAAAGGTGTAACTGATGGACTGCATGTGTATACTCTGGTATCATATGGTAATGTAGATTTGCAATCATGTAATAATACTGTTGTATTAAGCACTGTTACCCACACTGTGCACCATAAATAGAATGTGTAGGAATGCCTGTATATGACTGGTGAAATCCCCAGAGGCCATTTAGCACAACTGAGAGACACACAGACAGAAAACAGGGAAAAGGCAGAAAACAAAACCCGAATAGCACATGCAAATGAGACGTGAACTGTTGTGTTTTTAGCACATACAGCCATGGTTCGAATCCTGGCAGTGGTAATAGTCTGTATACAGAATCATACTCCACAACTGTACTGATATGTCCAGAATGTCTAGTAAAGTGGCTCTTATCTGTTGCCTGTCAATCTGTCCCTTGGGAAATCAGTGGGATGATCCCAGACGTATAGGCAGCAAACAGAAAATACAACTGATTGACACACATCTATGAGAACAAAGCTGGCACACTAGCAACTCCCCAAAACCTTATGAGAGTAAGAAGCCACATATGTCCCATTTACACCCCCATGTTGTCACGCTGTGGCCAGAGTATGTACAGTAATAGAGTGAGATGTATGTGCATAATAGTAATGTGGAATTTGGTACTGAGTGTGGCAACATTCAGGTAGTGCTAACAAACAGTAATGCCATTATGATGGACACGTGGGATACAAAGCCCACCCCCTTGCAGGATATTCAGGTTAATCTGTAATGTAGCATGCAGGAATGCCATAGGTGTGTAATAGAGTTACCTGCAATCTGGTCCAACATATACCACCCTAATGTCAGGTTGTGTCCATATGCGGCACCTGTCTGTGTTGTAGTAAGTCAGGACAGTGCAGCTGTGCAGGAAGGTGTTGTGAGATTGTGGACCTGATGTCTAAATGTACCCCACATATAGTTATGCATATATGTACATATGTACACACACACATATATATATATATATATATATATATATATATATATATATATATATATATATATATATATCTACATGTATGTCCACAAATATACAGATACCCATGTGTAGACATATATATGAGCACATATATACATCACATATATCTACACATATATAGATATATACCTATATGCACATGTCTAAATATATACAAACTCACACACACATATATTCAAGTAAATACATTTCCCCTATATGACTACCACAGTGCTGCATGCTATGTGCGAGGAAACAGCACACATAGCAATACACACAGATATCTACAGCTGTCGGTGTGTGCAACATGGACAGGTATGCCACATGTGAACCCCTTGTTGGGACCACATTGCCCTTGTCTGTGAAGTATGGAATGGGAATATGGGGAAGTATGGCAGGCATAGTAGTGGAGGTGGTTAGGGTTGGTAGATATAGAGGACAGTCTACAGGGGTGATATATGACACATGTGGTGGATAAACACCCTGGATGGTGTGTGTGGTCTGTGATGTGGATGCCCCATGGGCCCCAATATGGACACAAGGGGAACAAGCTTCCCACCCACTGCTACTCACAACAGCAGTCCATGTCTTGAAGGTGCCTGGCCTGGAGGCTGAACAGGAGGAGCATGTTGACCCTGTGAATGTGTACTGGGTACCTCAGAGTGATGTAGCACATCCCACGTGTGCCTGTGGAGCCCATTATGAAACAGACGCTGGACCTGACCGCAGGGGATAGGAACATGTCTGTGAGTGCCCCGGGGGGGGGACAATATCCCCTGGGTTGGTTCCACTGACAGTATTGCTGGGCCAGTACATGAGGAGGCCCTATGGTGGGGCACACATGTGATGTGGCCGGGTAACATGGGCAGATGGGCTTGGAGAGGTGGTTTTGCTGGACAATAGTACATATACATGCTATTGTGTCACTGTTATAGAAAATATGTTGGTAGTAATAGTCTATCTACACAATCCTGGAACATGTCCAGCAGCATGCATAGATATCCCCAATAACACAGAATGTCAGATGTGCAGCAATCACAAAGCAGCCATACCACAGGCATATATGGAACCATAGTGGCCCTGACAATGCCATGCAGGTGAATAGTCTATAACAGGCCAGCAATGATAGTGTCCACACAGGAAACATGGCTACAAACACAAGGCAGAAAGAGTGGTACAATAGTTAAGCTGTAGCCATACATAATGAGGTGTGTGTACAGTTTGTTGTCGCTGATATGGTGTGGGGGGTGCCAGAGATGTGTATTAAGAACTGTGGTAACCTTGCTGTATGAGTTGCTCAGGCCTGTTCCCATCTTTATGTCTTTCAGTCTGCTCACATATTTAATCCAGCACTACCCTGTCCTGTTTGGCCAGGCTGCCGATGAGCAGCAGGAGCAGACCACCCTGTGGAATAACCTAGTCCACAGGGTCAATGATGTTGGACTGCACAACCGCAGTTGGACTGCACAACCGCAATTATGAGCAGGTCCAGCATCATTGTTCTGACCTGCTTCGCAATGCCCGTCGTGTGCTGCTGCAGTCTGGGGGATCACCTCACCACAGGGTGGGCCATGCCATCCATCCCACCCAACACGTGTTAGAGCTACTGGCCAGCCTCGTGGCACCTGCCCATCTGGCCAGCCACCAACTGCCAGACACCTTTGTGGAGGTGGGTGCCACCCACACATCGGTCAAGGAGCATGGAGGTAAGGCCACAGGGCACATTAGTAGACCATTGTTGTGTATACATCCGCATCGGTACAGGTAGATCATGCATATCTGATATGTCATAGATATATTGTGTTGCTGCATAGTAGTGATAAACAGATGTCCATATGTGGTAGTATTGTAGAACTGTACTGTTGATGTATTGTAACTGCACCCACCCTGTATCACTGCCACAGGTGTGGCCACTGACATTGCATCTCTCACCCTCTTATGTAGGTCCCTCTCGGATACCACCAAGGCAGCAGCCTGTAGCCGGTGAGTATGGTTTATGTAGATGCTTGCCAACAGATTGGACATGTAATGGTGATGGTATATACCATGCACACATCTAACACACCTACCCAGAATGCATGCTATACATGTGCACATATTGTTGCTGTGAAATGCACAGCATCACAGGGGCTGACCATGATGGGGTATTAGAAGGGTATGTCAGACACCTGCATGATAACTAACATCCTGTCATTGTGGAATGTGTCCACAGGGACACAAGGGTGGGAGACATGGCCTACAGTAGGGAAATGTTTGGACCAACATCCATAATACAGTGCAACACCTGTAGGACAATGGAAACTGCTGCAGAGATACACTATGGCATAAGGCATTACAGTAGTCCACATTATCAGCTAGGACTAGGCTGTAACATGTGGTGCTCAGTGTATGGGACACTGCAAAGTGACACATGTGCAGGGCTTACTTGTCATGCATCTGCAAAAAGCTGAAGGGGGGTGTCAGCATGACAGACCAGTGCACTGCTGCAGGGATCCTAGGGATGCTAAGAATGGCTGTATCTGCACATAGTCAGGTTCTGGACCTGTGGCAGACATAACCCTACCCCCACAGTAATAGTGACGGCAGTGTGTGAACACCAAGGGATGTGCACATGAGTAGACCTTGCAATCATGCAGATTAGGGGGACATGTGTAGGGCAGACTGAACACACACTGGCAATTGCAGATGGCCTACACTGGTATACCCCTGCCAGGAGTAGCGACTGCTGTAGTACACACAACAAGAGGTGTGACAAACCATCATAGCACACATATGCCCACATGGAATGTATGCATCATGGTCAGCATCCACATGTGAAAGTACAGGACATATGTCACATATCAGCTCATGTACTGTTAAGATATGCAGTGATGTGGTCCCAATGCAGATCATGGATGGGTGCGTTATATCAAGAAGGGTGTGTACACCCCCCATAGCCACGGTATGCTCTGACAGTTGTCAGTGTAAGAGAATTGGATTGGTCATACATGGTCTGCTGATGTTGAGAGCTGTAAATCAGACATCAGGCATTCACAAATGGCATTTGTCCACATATCATCCCAGGTATGGGTTGCTGAAAAACATAGGGGCTGTGAGCATTAAAGCTGACATAACTGACACAGTACTACACATTCCGCAATGGGTTATATACCTGTGAGGTGAGGTGCACAGTACATGGCAGGGTGCAGAACAGGTACACAGTAATACTGTGTACATGGGTGCAGTGGTATCCAGGGGAAGGGGTATCACCTACTAACACAGGCCATGCCTCATACACATGTATACTGTTGCTAGCATGGATTGACTATAGCTGCACTGCATGCTGTTGTGTACCATATGTTATGCATGTTGACAGATGGGTAATAGGAGGACTGTGTGTACTATCATTGTGCAACCTCACATGTGTGTGTGTGTGTGTGTGTGTGTGTGTGTGTGTGTGTGTGTGTGTGTGTGTGTGTGTGTGCATCCTGGTTGTTATTTTGTCTGTAGGGTTAACTCTGGTGAAGTGGAGAGAGATTGATGCATGTAGGGTGGATGTGTGTGTGTGTTTGCATGGGTGGCCATGTATGTACATGTGTGATTGTGGGGTGTTCATACAGCAGTACCTCCCTTTGGGACTGTGCAGTACATGGACATGGACTGACACATTACACACCAGGAATACCTGTCATGTGTGTAATCACAGGACAGCTGATAGTATAATATGGTCTGTAGCATGGAACAGGCATCAAGAGGGAAGGTAGACACCAGGTACACCCTTAATATCACATTCAGCAGAGAGGTCACCTTCAACGCATGTATGCAGCACTGCAGATGTATTGGTGAAGTACTAGTCAACACCAGGGAGTGTATCCAACTAGTACAGTTGTCACATGATAAGCTAAATGAGCAGCATATCTGTCATGTACTGAGCATTACATACACATGCCACACCAGTGCGTGATATTATGGATAGTACATAGTAGCCCACACATGTAGGGGCCATGCTCATGATGTCCAGACATGCAAAGGGTGCATACCGAATGACAGCAGTGAGGTCATGTAAAACCACTACACACAGGTCTGGCAGGTAATATAGTAACATGTCTTGTGTTGTGACTGCTTGTGTAGGCATGTAGAGGACTGATAAGTTAATGAGTGGTATCAATGTGTGTATGTTAACAAGTGTGATGCAGGATGGGGTACCACATTGACATATATGTGGGACTGTCTGTAAAGCCATAGACAGGTAGGTATTATGGAGGTGTGTGTGTGTGTGTGTTCTGTTAGGCAATGCTGTACAGGTTTTAAAGTGCATTTATTGTTTTCCCCCACAGGTGGTGTGGTGGGGCAGGGTCCCTCCTGCATGCAATCTGATGTTGGTGTCCATACAGACACTGAAGATGATGATAGTACTGTTGAGGCACAGGAGGGGTTGTCAGGGGCTGACACTGCGCCAACATTTGACATCCCCCTTTTAGCCACCCCAACACCGCACACAGTTTCAGTGCCTATACATACCCCATCCCCAGTTACCATATCGAAGGGACAGCTGGCGTGTAGTGGCAGTGCACAGAAAAGTGTGGTAACCATGCCTACTGTGTCCGGTCACAGCAGGCAAAGCTGGATGTCCAGCAGGGTACCATAGAGGCTGATGTCCCAGGGTGCTCATGGTAGCGCCACTGGACATCATGCTCCTGGCAGAGGTGACAAAGCTGGTACCAGCAGGTGCATGTTTCAGGCTGTCATGGCTGAGCAGGTATGTATGGAATGTTACGCCAGACAGGGTCTGAGGCTGCAGAGGGCTGCTCTCACAACTGTAAGCGACAACATCTGTGAACTGTCTGGTGCCATCCGTGCTTTTACCAAGCTCATGGATAGACGGCATGGTGAGATGATGGCCCTCATCGGCCATGGTGTGCCCATGCTTAAACATGTGGTGGGGATGCAGCGACAGCCACATGGATGTGGATCAGCAACACCAACAGCTGACAGTCAATGTGGACATGCTAGTACACCAAGGGACTCCAGTAGTGGCAGTACCAGCCCTGGCAGTGTGGGGGAGTGCTGTCCATACCACACCACAGCAGGCCACGTGCATGTGGTCATGGCCAGTCCCAGAAGGGGCCTGGTACCAGCGGACATTTGTCATCAGCAGGTGAGAGTAGCACATCGAGGCCTGTACCTGGACATGCCCAAGGAACCACTGGCAGGCACAGTCCATGTGTCCATGGCCAGAGGCAGTGAACTGCACACCCTGCAAGGTATGGTCTGTAGCTGTCCATAAACACCTGTGTAGGGCAGCCACATGGCATAACTGTGTGCATGCATACCCACACACAATACAAACACACCTAGGGCAATCCCAGCTCACCACAGTACACCCCTCACCCACACACATGGTGTCAAATGTATGGCCCACCCTCAGCCTCTGGCAAACCAACATCACACCCTGTGCATATAATGATACCTGTGCCACATCCCTGTCATCCATATCATCAATGCAGGGACAGGCTAATATGGTTCTGATGCCCACAGTGACTGTACTACAGTGTACCACAGTACTGCAGTGTAACATGTAAGGAGCAAAGTGTAATGCATATATGTCAGGTAGTGTAGCCATCCAGCAATGATGCATAATAGCTGTTAGTAACACTGGTTGGTTGTGGTCTCTGTAATGTTATCCATTTGTGTTGTAGGTGTACATGTGTCAGCACAATGATGCCCTGTGCATATGATGATACCTGTGCCACATCCCTGCCATCCATATCATCAATGCAGGGACAGGCTAATATGGTTCTGATGTACACGGTGACTGTACTACAGTGTACCACAGTACTGCAGTGTAACATGTTGTAAGGAGTAAAGTGTAATGCATATATGGCAGGTAGTGTAGCCATCTAGCAATGATGCATTATAGCTGTTAGTAACAGTGGTTGATTGTGGTCCCCATAATGTTATCCATTTGTGTTGTAGGTGTACATGTGTCAGCACCTGGATGGTCTGCAGTCATATTCCACAATGGGGTATGACACTGTGGTGACACCATGGCTGTGACATATCTGGTATAGATGAACACATGTCACAGGTCACTAAAATGGTTATTGCCTGTGCCATATGGACAGGTGACCCGCTGAGGCATGTATACCCTGCAACCTGATGTAGACCCATCCACATACATGCACACTGTTACTTGGCAACACTGGGTCTAGACCCCTACCTAGCCATGTAGTGATACTGAAGTGTGTGGCTTACATTGCACACACCACACAGCATTTAGGGTGAGGTGTGTCCCAGGTTACATGTTACATGCAGAATATCCCCCGACATGTACAGTATGCTAATCGGGGATGTAATGGGTGTATATGGACAATACGTAGTGTGATATACCTTCATATACACATTAACAGACACATAACAGGCAGACACACATCTGAGATACCAGGGCCTATCGCTGCTAACTAACTTGACCATGTGTCCAATGTGTTATAGGTAGGCTGCACACAGTACATGCATAACTAGCCTGGATTGTGGTATAATTTACCTGTATGATTGATGGTGACAGTGGTAACCATAACATGGTACATGGGACATATACTGGGTGTACGTTGGCGTAATGACAGTGTACACAGCACCCATATCCCACAGTGGATACTGTACTCCCTGAAACTCATGATGACACTCTGCCATAGCCACCATCACACACTGGCCTCGACTTCAATACAACCCACAGTATAACCCAACAGTGGTGCTACAGGGATATGCATCTAATGCACATACCACATGCATAGTAGGGTGTTGCATTGTCATGCCTAACCTATGGGCAGCAACAACACTATCTGTACCACTGTGTGGCAATGGGTATTGTAATAGGAGTATGTGGCCTCGGAATGCTGTACCCTACAGATATATGGACATGCACAACTACACCCACATGCCAGAACACAATGGGTATCCCATGCCTATCAACCCATTTGTAAATCACTGTTGTGCTGGTACTGCAAGGCTTGTGTAGCTGGTATGGGGGGATCTTAACAGGGTACATGTATTGTCCCATACAGCAGCAGCCACAACTGACTATGGCAATAGGTGTTGCGTTGGTTGTGAAGGCCCTCATGGAATTCCCAAGTACAGGTGTGCTAACACACAGACACTGCTATACTCAGTCATGCACATGTACACGTGTCAGTACAGTGGTGCATCAATGCAGGTGGTCATAGCTGTGTACCTAGCTATTGTCCAAGGAGAGATGGGTTGAGCAGGGGTTGTGTGTACAGTGGTATCCTGCCACCTGCCAGGTGGCAGCAGGGAATCTATCAACAGACACTACTGTGATGACCATCAGGGTAAGAATGACATGCATCAGCCAATCCTCCAGGTGCCTCCTGCACATGGCTACTGAGGTGATCAAGTTGACATGTATGCAACATGCATTACAACACATGGCTAGTGCCTGCAATGCAGACCTGTACCCAAGCATGTTCTGTTGACTGTGGTAGTGTAGTGGAGGTACCCATGACATATGGTGCATACAGGGTGACATCTCCTATATGTGCCAGTTCGTACACAGCTGGGCAGACATGTCAGTATCAATCAAGCTTAGGTTGCCTGTACATATCCCAGCTGGATGCCTGCCATCTGCACATCTGTACAGGGATTGACAGTTATCAGCTTGGCAATTAGCTATGCAGTAGGATGAGTGTGTTGACAGACGTTTGACAACAATATGCATGCCATAACTACATCAGAAGCCCTCACTAACATGTGCTGTACAGATGTTAGTCTACAGTTACATTCCGCATGTCAGATCATTACCCAGTAAGGGGTATATACTGTGACACAGCTCACACACCAGGGATACAACAGGGAGGCCTCAGTGCTCAGCTATGTCTGCAGGTGTGCCTGTTGTCAGTACTACATTTAGCACTCTGTTCTTGCCTGGGTAAGCACTGTCAACAGTAATACTGCCATGACACACTATATGCCAGTGTGACAGCACATACCCTGCCCTAATACCCCTGTATGTAACACATTCACATGGGTAACAGTGCTGTACAGCCTCATATATGTCTGTGTCCCACACATGATACTCACACCCCTTGCTACTGTAATGACAGCACATAGGCGCATGTATTGTACATGGCATTACACACACTTATTACAGATGTCAGTACCCTATGTTATCAGACTGGGTGGTGTGACCTAGTTACCAGGGCTAAGCCGTGCTTAGCAAGTATCAACATTGCTGCAATATAACAGCTGAGCTGATTTGCGCACTGGTAAGCCTACACTGTGTAAGCGGCCATATGTTTACCCATAGCTTAGCACTGCTTAGCTTCATGCAAACGCATTTAAAGCTGCTCAGAACTGCCTTAGCCACTCTGTATCCAACAGCCCTTGTTCTGCCCGGCAACAAAATGGACAGCCCTTGCAGGTCTTGAACGCAGGACCCTGTACACTACAGTCACAACATTTAACCACTACGCCATGACCACTGTAAAGGCAGCTATTGTTTTACCAATATAGCTGTCAATACACATATTGAGTAGTACTGAACAATTGCCTTTACTTCCTAAATTGTCTAGTCCTTGTTATTAATATGACTGTTGCATCACATGTGTTGTTTTATCATAATGTACAGATAGCAGATACATACGGAGAGATACATCTGGGAGGGTATACACAGCCATGAGGTTTACAAATGACAGGAATATGGTTATATACATATAATATGTCTATATATGTCTGCATGTACATACACCTGTATAACCATACATATGTCTGTATACACATCTGCATAGTGCAACATATATATGGCCATGTGTACATCTCTTCGTATGTGTACATATATATATATATATATATATATATATATATATATATATATATATATAGATATAAATATATACACACACACACACATATATATATATATATATATATATATATATATATATATAGCTATATATGTATGCACATCCTATGTGTACAGATATGCCTAGTTATGTTGGTATATATGTAGATATCTATAACCATATGTGCATACATATCTATTCTGATATACCTACTACTGTCAATAAATATGTAGATATCCATATGTATATGTGCATATGTATCTCTATCTGTATATGTGTAGACGTATATTGCTCTGTATATGTATATATCTGAGTGTTTATATGTATATCTATGTACATACACATATCCATCTGTGTATGTCGATATGCAAATGTGTATATATCTATATAGATATCTGGATAATTATATATACATATATGTTCACCATATGTCCTGAACATGGAGTGGACCCCTACCACAACCCCTATAGTCCCAACTTCGTAGTGCAAGGGTTGGGAGGGTGGCCCTTAAGGGTGTTTGCCTTATTTATAAAAGGTGCAGGGCAGGGTTTTTGGAGTAAGAAGGGGGGCTAGCTAAAAAAGGGCTCCCAAGGGCAGTTAGCCTAGTACTAACCTATGAACCTATGAACCTATGTCAGGTATGTATTGCAGGTATATTTGTAGACTATTGCTACTGTAATAGGGATTGTCTTCACAGACATGGTGTGTGTGTGTGGTAGGTCACATCTGCTTTTAAGATGTGCACCATTGGCTACTGACAGACATCATAGTAGAGTACCACTGCTAGGACAATAATGCTCCTGTGGACTATAGCAGAGATATTGGCCAATATATGTGGACAGTCTGACACACTCTGGACAGTCCAGAGGTATACACAGAATCCCTTAGTGCAAAACATGTGGACCAAGCCTGACAATGTGGATGTTAACAGCCATGTAGATGGGTATAACACGTAACTACTGGTATAGATTTGCCCCCATAGGTTAAAGATTTGCCCCCATAGGTTATGCATTCACACACCCCTGTCTGTCTTGAAACATAATAACCGCTGGTACAGAGGTGCCGTGGCCACATACTATGCACTAGTTATTGACATGCATCTGTACAGCATCTCACTGCTTTGTCTGACATATATGACTCTTATGGTGGCCCAGCAGCAGTACATCTGGCAAGTATCTGGACATGACATCTCACTGGGTAAGTACACTAAGCTGCTAGGCATGTAACAAAGCACTGTGCAGGCTACAGACAGACTGGCTCAACACTGGCCTACATTTCCTATGGGGGAATATGCATGTACCTGCAAATATAGCAGGCTCTACAGGCATGTCACAGCACAGCGTAACAGACACCTGTGTGACAGTGCATAACCACAACCAATGTGAACACAGCCACAGCCACATATGGTAAGCTAGCATAACATTACAAGGGGTAATGGTTAAGGTGTTTACCTTACAAACATAAGGTGCAGGGTTTGATTCTCACATGGGGTAATTGGCTTGGCTGAAAATGGCCCATGAAGGCAGTTAGCCTCGTACTAACCTATGAACCTATGAACTTATATGGACTATCTGTTCAACACTATCCTCATATGTGCCACTCACACACTAATCCTACATATACTGGGCCACTACACAGTGTGGTTTGATGCCTGTCTGTGGTATGGGACATGTGTGTATTTGGCCCTACAAACATGTAAGCCAATAGGGTAATATACAGTGGAGCAGCATGTAATATCAGATAGAACAGGACCAAGAACAATAACATCTACCACAGTTTGTACACCGGCCAAGGTACATATTAACAATGCACACACTGTCGACAATCACCATAAGTACACAGACCTCAGTACTGTACACACAACCACAGAATGTCCAGGTTATGTCATCAAATATAACCCCTACTACACATAATGTGTAGCAGTCTGGCATCTCACTGGCTTGTTATCAGATATGATGTCGCTAAATATGGTGTATAGCACATATGCACCTCTTACTGCATGACATATGTACAAATGTTAACAGAGTTGTGTCTGGAGACACAAACACAGGGCCAATATTGACATGTTGCTGTGATAACATCATACATTTACTGTTGTAACAGGGTTTGTTGCAACATATGTCCTATGATGGATATGAAGTCAGTAACTCTCACTGCTGTCATCATCTACAGACTGCAATCCTCACACTATTTTATGCAGTTCACAGATAGGTGCTATGTGGGTAACACATGAAACAGAAGGCACCACACACTGCCCACTCTGCAGATGACCCTACAGATCAGGATTTCCTCATAAACAGCACTGACATGACAGGTATTAAAACATGTAGGACAGCCATATCGACACACACCCTGTTAAACCAACATTACTCCAAATGCAATATAGCAGCACTTACAGTCTGTAGTCAGGTCAAGCACATCCGGCTCCTGTGTGTTGGCCTGTTTCCATAGTGTATGTTGTTACAGGTAAATCCCTAATTCATCTGTGATGTTGTTTGCCAAATAACAGATCGAGTTCCTGCTCACAGTGAATGAAAAGTCCCAACACCAACATGATGTTCCTAGATATTGGAGTGTGTTTCCATGCAATTGGCTCTGGGAATGTTACCACAGCTGTTCCACATGCAATCAGCTAGGGGATGATTGCAATTCATGCAGAGGCCATCAGCTGATCATGAGCATCACTTAAAATACACATGCTGCTGCCTAAGCAAAGCAGGTGGAAGTCTCCACATCCACCAGAGAGGGAGTGAGTGAGGCAGACAGAGGCAAAGATAAGTCAGGGAGGGGTGGGAGAGTAAACCTTAAGCATGTTTGTGTCACACACCTACCAGTACAGGGTATCAAACCCCTGATGACTATGTAGTGCTATCACATGTCTATGCAGTTATTGGATGCACCACATAGGTTACATGTTGAGGAGCCCTCCAAACATATATGTGATGGTAAGTGACATCTGCAACAGTGATATGGTAGTTATACGGTATGTGTAGTACACATGCCTGTCTGCATGAACAGGTGTCTCAGCTTCAACACAGCCACACTCTCACAGGGACGCACACACATTGACACACTTGGGCCGGGAATACAACTCATCACTTGTGAGATTGCTACAACACAGTACTGTGCAGGTATCACATGCACCACAGGGGTCATACAGAGGTTATATAAGCAAAGGGTATGTGGAGGTGTCTGACATCAGACATCCTGCTTCAGTATGCCAATAGGGGTTGTAGTGAGTGTGAATGTAGTCATAGGCATCATACAATGCACACACAGACACAGGGTGCCTGTACTGACATACATGGGTGCATTGCATCACGGGTGTGTAGTGGTCGACTGTGCCAGATGGCTATACAAGGCTAGGTGATGGGTATAACTTGGCATCAGGCCACATGACAATGGTCTGCAGTGTGGGTCAGGGGTGTAATGTCTGGATTTGCCCACACAGGTGGGTATTGTATTCACCATCCAGTCACCTGGGTAATTATTGCATGGGAACAATGCTGTGCATTGCTTGCCATGTATGTGTTCCTCAGTCCATGACATGGATGGTGTTTGGGATGTGCACACCTCCCACATGCATGTACAGTGGCATGTGGAACTGTACCTGGGGTGTCTGGCCCATGTTGTGTACACAGATTATCATCAGATGTGCCAGTCCTGTCCTCATGTGGCAGGAACTGTTAATGGAGAGCAGGTTGACCCTGCACCTACATTGATAGCATGATACTGGTATTCCCTGATGTCAGTGGCATCTGTCCATACAAAGCATATTTTTCCGTCATGATATGTCCTTTGTGAGTCACATATGATGGCACCACAGGTGTTGCAGGTGTCCAGTGGAAAACATAGGGAAGTTGCACTGTTGGCATGTACCTGCCTATTAGACTGATGGACAGGGTGCCATGCCCTATGTAGCTCACTGCAATCACACCATGGTTACTATCAGTGGGCAATATGCAGGGTACTACCAACATAGCAGCTGTTGCCTAGGCAAGTCTGTGTGTGTGTGTATGAGACATGGGTTGAGAGTGTTCTCTAGGTAATACAAGGGTTGCTAACTTTGTTCACCTGGCCTTGATGTCACATGTACGGGGTATGGATTTGCACCCAAGCCTCTCGGCTATTTCACATCTGTTATCCTTGAATGGTGAACATTGTGATATATACTAGGGCCACCATATAAGAAATTTGCAAAACCCGCTCCACATAGAGTCCAGTTGTTACATACTCACAACCACCTCCACACAGGATACGAATGACAAACACACACACACACACACACACACACACACACACACACACACACACCTGTCATGTCTGGGATTAGAACTCCTACCTAACTAGTTTATTACACTACAGCACCATGCAGCTATAGGATGCGTCACAGAGATTACTGGAGTACTCCTTCCCCAAAGGTGTATTTCACAATGAATGACATCAGCAGGATTGTCAAAGTAGGGCATTTGAATTGTAGTGAGTGTGACTAGCCTAAAATGCATTGCTCCCTACACAGACATAGAAACACACACAAAAACATCCACAACCGCCATGAGTGGGAATAGAACCCGTACCAGAGGTCTATATCACACTACAGCATCTATATCACACTACAGCACTGCATGGGGACGCCATGGGGATTACTGGTGTACTCCTTCCCCAAAGGTGTATTTCACAGTGAATGGCATCAGCAGGATTGTCAAAGTAGGGCATTAGAATCATGTCTGGGATTAGAACTCCTACCTAACTAGTTTATCACACTACAGTCTTGTCAAAGTAGGGCATTTGAATTGTAGTGAGTGTGACTAGCCTAAAAAGCACTGCTCTCCAGACACACACAGATAGGGTTACCACCTGTCCCGGACAGTCCTGGCAAATGTCCTGAGATTTTAAGACAAAAATATTTACTATCTTTTTATTCTGTATCTGAAACACCTAAATGTTATAAGAAACAGAATAAGCAACTAAGATGCTACAAGAATAAGTATTTATTTAGGCAAAAAAGTGAAGTTCTGTTATTAAAATGTCCCACTTTGGGCATTTGAAAAGGTGGCAACCCTACACACAGACACACACAGACACACACACACACACACACACACACACACACACACACACACACACACACACACACACACTTGCCATGTCTGGGATTAGAACTCCTACCTAACTAGTTTATCACACTACAGCAGTACACAGTTATAGGATGCACCACGGATATTACTGGGCTACAAGCTTTCTGAAAGGTGTATTTCACAGTGAATGACATCAGTAGTCTTGTCAAAGTAGGGCATTTGAATTGTAGTGAGTGTGACTAGCCTAAAAAGCACTGCTCTCCACACACACACACACACACACACACACACACACACACACACACACACACATACACATACACAGAGTTGCCATGTCTGGGATTAGAACTCCTACCTAACTAGTTTATCACACTACAGCAGTACACAGTTATAGGACACATCACAGAGATTACTGGGCTACACCTTTCCCAAAGGTGTATTTCAAAGTGAATGACCTCAGCAAGCTTGTCATATTAGGGCTAAGGGGAGGGGAATGTGTGTGCATGGGCCATAACCCATTCATCTAGAGGTTGACACACCACATGCAGGGTTATATTCCACAGGTACATGTATACAGCTGCTAGATGACTACATCCTTGTACAGTCATGTTGCACAGCTAGCACTTGCACCACATAGTCTGTAATGCTGACAGATACTGGTGGTTAATGTCTACAGTGAGTGACATTTACACCTCATGTGGCTGTAGCCATTTGGCTGTGTGCTGGGTGGGACAGGCCTCATTATGGATGGCTGCTTGTCACAGTCACTCTCTTCTGTACATCTATATACATCTACTTTTGGCTTATTATAATCTGTTGTCCTTGGATATATGTCTGTATTCCTATCCACTGTGTGTGCAAGGCATGACTGGTGCATACTGAGATGTATATGCACTAACATCTGCAAATGCCAAATATGTATGGTCCACTGTTGTTTGCAGACATGGGCTTCATTTAAGTGTGTAAGCATGCCCAGTATGAACTTTCAGTATGTTGTTGTCTGACATTGCCTTCATTTCTCTAAGTGTGTGGGCATGCCCAGTATACCCTTCTGTAGTGAATGTGTGGATCGAGTCCAGATAGTTTGTACTCCACTGCAGACCTTTGTGTTGTACACCTAGAGGTAGTAAACTGTTTCTGCAGGCTATCCATCGATCATTTGGCAATATGGGGACAAACTGTGCAAGGGATAGTGTGTACAGTAGGTGATTGTGTCTGTGCTGCTTCAGCTGCATGGTATTGCTGTTAGCAGAGATATTCAGACATGTGCACTGTTATACACTGTGATGTTTTCTGCCCTCATGTACTGTCAAGTGGACATTCTTGCTCACAGTGATGTCTTGAGGGACAAGGGTGACTGCAGCTGTATCCAGTATTGTGGGCAGACACCTATGTATTCATGGTAAGTTATGCCATTCTGGAAGGGGAGCTGCAGACACTTGCTGCTGGGTCTGTGTATCAGGTTCAGCACCTTGATACAGTGCTGGTAGAGGATCCCATACATGTACATCCATCAACATGACAGTATGGCCTTATCTTGTTGTGGCAATGCCTCACAGCTGTACAGATTTGTGCAGGTTACAAAGAGGCAGGGGCCATGGGTCAGGACATTACCCCTATTTTGCTGCATGGGCAGGTGTGTAGCCACCCATTTATGTGCTTGCAGCCAGGGATAGTGTGTGCACACAGCTTGGTGTCAGACCCTGCACTTTCTATGCTGCCCATGCTCCCACCCCCCATCTGTTACTCTAACCTTTTCCATACATTATGCATACATTCTCTGATACTTTCCCTAAGGGTATCACCCCATTACAAGTGTGCATTAGTGTTAGTCCACAATTCATGCAGTGGGACATGGTGGACATGTTACTGTGGTTTGTCCACATGGCCTTGCATGTGGCTTATGTGGAGTGTGTTATGTTATTTGGGTGTCCCTGACATAACATGCATTGACAGTAAATGTGAGACACAGGCCTTTGGCAGAGGTCTGTGGATCATTAGGTGTTGCTGTGGGCCAGATGTGACAGGCCCTTGCATTCTCAGTCCTACAGTCTCAGATCATCATACAGTATATTCCCCCTGGGGTGACAGGGTAGGTGTGATAGGTGTTCATGCCAATATCTTCTATCAGTCTTGATTAGGTGATGTGGATGCTCGCAGGGTGCTACCTACAGCTAGGGACACACCTGCATGGGACACCTGCACTGCATGCTGCATTCTTCCACTACTGCCATATACAGGTGGGGTCATATTCTACCCATTCCCCACAGCAGGGATATGATCAGAGAGGTACCTGTGGGTGGTGTTTGCGTGAGCTGGGTGCATGTGTGCAATGGACACGACTTGCATCTGACACACAGATATGCATGGAGCATTCCAGTTATGCCGGCATGTGCAGGTACATCAGCTGTTTCCCAATACATCAGTCCTACCTCCTTTGTGATTTGCAAGTGTTCGGGCAGACATCACTGGTATCCCCTGCTACAGGACCAGTTAATGTGATGCATACCTGTATGTACAATTCCAAGGGTGTCTCCATTTCACAGTGACACAATATATACTGTATGTCTGGGGTACATTCCCCTATGTACTGCTTGTATATCTAGCCCAACAGCCATGCCATGTCAGCCTTTCAGATGGTGACACATATTACCACCATACATTTACAATGGCTTAATGCTAGCATGTGTTATACTGGTGAGAATTGTCTTTGGCACTGCAGTTGTGAGGGCCTGTCCCTATCATCAGCAGTAGTGGGCAATGGCCACCAGGTCTTATCTCAACATGCATACATACTGACCACTCTCACACAATATGAAACACACACCAACCTAACACACACAGACCTGCATATTGTGCAAATGCTACAACCTATCCTGCTACCTTCGCCACCTCTGGGCATCTGTGCTCCACTGGTATTATACCTACACATACATGTTACTACATTTCTACACAGGATTGGGGGGGGGCACACCTGACTGTTACTACATTTCTATGCTGGATTGAAGGAAGGGGCACACCTGACTGTTTCTACATGTCTATATAGGAGTGGGAGGGCACACCCGACTGTTACTACATTTCTACATAGGATTGTGGGGGGGGGCACCTGATTGTTTCTACATTTCTACACAGAAATGGGGAGGCACACCTGACTGTTACTACATTTCTATGCTGGATTGGGGGAAGGGACACACCTGACTGTTTCTACATGTCTACATATGAGTGGGGGGGGGGCACACCTGTTACTAAATTTCTACATAGGATTGTGGGGGGACACACCTGACTGTTTCTACATTTCTACACAGGATTGGGGGTACACCTGACTGTTACTACATTTCTATGCTGGATTGGGGGAAGGGGCACACATGCCTGTTTCTACATGTCTACATAGGAGTGGGGGGGGGCACACCTGACTGTTACTACATTTCTACACAGGATTGTGAGGGGACACACCTGACTGTTTCTACATTTCTACATAGGATGGGGGGCACACTTAGCATTTGTACACATTTGCTATGACTGTACTGGTATGCCAGGAAGTCCATTTCATTCTGTATTCTAACTGATCATGCTGACTAGTGGCATATCAGTGTACTACAGGTCTTAGCTTTGGTTGACCTAAATATTAGTGTCTGACTTCCTATCCTTCGGAACTAACATCCCACTGCCTGACCAGCTGTAGTCTGTCTGTGTAGGCCTGCGGGAGGTTATCCATAGGCATCATTCAAAGGCCATAGCACAGCCTCTGCTTGTGTTTGTCTACACCTGTCCTGCTGGCTGAGACTGTTGTTGGGTATGTGAGCCTCCCTGACTGGCATGTGTAAGTCATATGGACACACATGTCACCCAGCACATTTCCTGCAGTGGGTTTTGTTGCCCTGTGTAGTACTGGCTACTATGGTGACTCCAGTATTTGTTACAGATCTCATGGTGCCACTATGGGGGTCTACTATCTGCTGGCATACCATTCAGCCACCCGATTTCCTTGCATGCTCACATCCATTCCATAGATACAGGTAATGACACATTCTACTCCATTTGCCAATTGGTAGGTTGATTGACTTATCTTGTGGGTGTGCCAGTACTGAGGATGGTGATGAAGGGCTGCCTATGTTGAATGCACATAGTACACTCACTATACATGGTTGAGCACAGGTGGTGTCATGTTTGGCATCCCTTTTACTGTATGTGCGAGTCAGAGAGAGGTGCCATTCCCTGGGTCCCTACAGTGTCAGTGTATGTGCTATGCATTGCCTCTTTGTCAAAGCCATGGCATACTGGGCACGCCTTCATCTGCCTACTGGGGCAGGCTCAGGTTGTTCCTTCTCCGAGTCATTCTGTGCCTGTGCAGTCCTTGGCAGTGATGGGGGGCTGTGTGGCCCTGCCCCATGCTGTTCCTACTGCAGCTGTTTCCACGGGATCATATTGTGTAGCATGGCACACACCATAACAATTTGAATACATGTAGCTGGTGAGTACTGCAAGGCTCCACCGGATGTGTCCAGGCACCAGAACCATGACTTGAGCATCCCAAACACATGCTCTATTATAAGTCAAGTCTGTGCATGTGCCTCATTATGGCATTCTTGTTCGGGTGTGTGTGCATTTCTGATGGGTGTCATCAGCCACGGCTCCACTGTGTAACCAGCATCCCCCACTAGGTGACCATAAGGAATGTCCCTATTGGCAAATCTCTGGTACAGCTGCATCAGATGCCAGCTGTAGGAATTGTGATAGCTTCCTGGGCAGCCAGCACACACATTCATTATAATGCCCTGGGCATTGCACACAACCTGGCATTTGATGGAGGGGAAGCCCTTGCTGTTGATATAAACCCTACCCTGATCACTGGGTGGTGCTTTGATGCATATGTGCGTGCAGTCTTTAGCACCCACTACCTCAGGGTATTCTGCTATTTGGTGGAAGAGACGCATATTGCTGGCCAACACCGCACGGGTGTTGAGAAAATATACATGCTCACTGGCATGTGCTGACATGGCATCCAGGAACTGGTGGAATACTCTGGATGCCTGTTAAATCCCCATGATATCCCCAGTTGAGCTTTGGGATGTACCTGTGGCTAGTATTTCTAGGCCTACACATACCTTGGTATCCATTGGGATGGGTTCCCTTCTGTTAGTTCGGTGTGTCAGGCGTGGCCGGCACAGCTCAACAATTTGCCTGTCCCTGTCCACCCTATAGAGCTCCACTATCTCCAGCTCATGTAACCCCTGGTAGGTTACCCTGGGTCTGTACACTCTTCTCCGTCTCCTCACTGTGGGTTGGTTGACAGCATTCACATCCTCACCACCCTCAGCCTCTTCCACGTGTTGTTGTATGATGCCTGCTGCAGACCCTATCATTTTGTTGTTTTGTTTGTTAAAAGTTCCCCGCTTGTATACACCGGTGGTGTAGAGTATGTGAAAAACCAGAAGGGAAGGTGTTTGCATAGTTTATAGTAGTGTTCTGGGCTGGTCTGGTCTGCTGCCTGTGTAATTGGCTGATTCTGATACATTTCACCTGCCTGCCAGCTATGCTAGTTCTCCTAGATTACCTTCCTACTGCTGTTTTTCCTTTCCATTGTCTTCCTGTTTAAGCCTGGGGGCGCATCGTGCAAACACAGTGCTCAAATGTTCACAGAGCTGCTATTTCTTGGTTTACTTTTTTTTTTCTTTAAAACCCGGTGCGTGGCACACACACCTGCTTAGGCAATGTAAAGAGTGCTAGGCAGCCTCAGACACACCCCCTTGCCTAGCTCTGCTAAGCTAGGAGCAAACCCGAGCCACAGGGCTCCAATCTGCTTACAGTATGCCTGACAACCCCCTTCCCCCATGATGTCAGCTAACTCCTAGGCTTGCACCAAGCTATTCCTGCTCTTACACTGTTCGGAGCTGACTAGTATGCAGGGGAAATCTGGGCTTCACTATCATTTCCCTCATTTGCATAGTATTGCCTGCTAATGCATAGTTACATGCCCCACACTGAGCCTCCCTCCTTTAGCAACCACTGTTCACTGGCCATGTGGTCTTCTACCTGCCATTGGGTATAATGGCAGAATAGGGATTTTAGTTAGAACGCTTATTTTAGGTTTATTTTCTTATTTTTCCCCTAATCCTGTTTGCACGCCACTGCCCTACGCTTAAACAGCAGAGATCGGCTAAAAAAAATAAAAGTTGATTTTTTTTCTTTTCAAGTGTTTTACATGCCAATGGCCTTTTAGTTGGCCATTGGCATGATTTCTACATGATATCCACCCTTTATTTGGAGCTGTCATAGCTCCGTTTTGTAATTTGCAGAAATGCACTCCTTACTGGTGGAGTACATTTCTACAGATTGCACTAGCCCTGCACAGCCGGTTTCCAGCTTCCTGGATCGCAAATTCACCTCATTTGCATGGATTTCTCCTGCAAATGGGGTCATTTACATACAGGGGCTGAGTCTGTGCAGGACTAATGCAGGAGCGCTAGTGCACGCCCCTACAGGTTATTCCTGGATCGCAAGGCAAACATATTGCCTGCTGGAGCTCCTGCACGCCGTGCACAGCTTTCAGAATCTGGGGGTAAGTCTTTTGTTTTGATCAGCTTTACTAGGTTAACAGAACAAAATAAAGCACAAATCTGATTGGGTATTCAGTGCTGTAGCTAATAAAGAATGTTTCATTTTTCTGGGCTTGCTATCTGTTTTACATTAACACAAGCTGTCAGGTACTGAAAACACTAATTTTCATTGCTTTAGGTGCGTAGGTTAAGTACTAGGCTAGCTGCCCCTGTGGATCATTTTTAGTCTAGCCAATTTCTTTTACTGAGAATGAAGCCCTTTACCTCTTGTTTGTAAGGTAAGCACCTTAACTATTAAGCCAACCCCAACTATCTGGTAACTGGAATCAAACCCTAAATCACCTGCCTTCATTCTCTAAGATCACTGCACCTACAACATGTGCCTCAGAGAAATGCTTGAATTAGCTGCATTCTTCAAAACACTGACTTAGCAGAGCAGCTCTAAAACCAGAAAAGAAGATAGTTTTATTTTCAGTTAAATAAACCAAAGTGCTGTCCACAAGAAATCTGTACTTAAAATGGCAACATCCTGATTTTCACAGGGGCAGGAGCGTGGCAATTACACCTGGCTGTGATTTTTGCCCCTTGTTGACTGCAAGTGTCAAACAGAGAGGTGCTCTTTCAGGTCAGAACACCTCTGCACCACTGTAGTTGATAACATGCCAGGAGAGAGAGCAATGCTGCCCCTCCCCCAGTGTGACCAATTTACTTGATATAATATATGAGGTAGTATAATAGAGGGGCATGCTCTGCAGTTCTGCATGGACTCACTGATGAGGTGAAACAAACAAGCCAGCAGCCGTCTCACGCATGTTACTCGACAGCTGGCCCAAGCCAGGCTAGTACAATGTAACGAGCATATCTGATACTGTTGCACTCTGAGCCTTGGGAACTTCTAATGAGCAGACTACAAAACCTGTCAGTGCGGGGGTGTCAGGGCCTCACTGAAACAGGAAACAATGGTACACTCCAAGAGCATGCATCTAGTGGCTCTGAAAAATATAGGAAAATATACATCATTTGTAATTAGGTTTCAGTTTTGTTTAATTCACTGTTTCCTCGCTGTCTTGCCTGACATTTGCCAGCAATGTGCCTGGCTTTAGCAACTCCTGTCCCGCTGTCCCCTCTCACTGTTTTTCTAAAGCGTCTAAGTCTACAGTGATTAAAATCATATTAGAGAGTTCTTCTGCAAGTAGCTGCCCCCCCCCCCAAGTATAAAACATAGGAGATCAGAAAGCAAACATTCTTACTTAAAGTTCTCTGGAACACTAAAACAGGATCCAATTTTTGGTATGGTAGTCAGCTATCATTACAGCAAGGTGGTACATTTCCTCTCACAGTGGAGGACAACTTCTCCCGTTATGGCAGGTCATACCTCTCAACTCTCCAAATGTTCCCAGAATGTCCATATTTTTGGTCTGTTGTCATAAAATGTGTGGTTTTCTGGCATATCGCTGAGGACTTGAGGTCACTAAATAATGACAGACACTGGAGTTTCAGACTTCATGTCCTTTAGAAAAATGCATCCTAACACAAATCCTGTTATTCTAGCAACTATCAAAGTTTGTAAGAGTAATTTTCAAAACCTGTCCCTAAATATTGGCCTTTGCCCCCACCCAATTATTTTAGACTTTTTCCGGATTTCTTTGGCTAAGTGGTTGAGAGGTATGATGGCAGTGTGCTTTATCAATGATTAACATAAAGTAATCCATGACCTGGGGGTGGGGGGGCTTCTCTAAGTTCAAATATTTGTGTATGCCTTAAAAGAACATTGGTGGCTCTTCTTGATTTACATGGATTATATAACAGGGATAGTTTCAATAGAATTCAGAAGCTTGCCAAGATGTTCACCCAGTGCACCATCACAAAAAGGTAAATGTGCTCTAGTTGTTTGGTACATGATTATTTTCTGCTTCACAAGGTAGAAATAGTAATACTAGTAATATCTTGAGCAAGTGATTGCATTAAATGAGCTCTGAAGAACTATTTACTAGGATTGTTTTGATACTTAAGTACAGGGTGAAGTAATAACCACATAAGATATTTTTTCAAACACCTTTATTGAATTTTCACTTGTGACATAGGCAAATTTCCATTCATATAAAAGTAATCAAACTGTACATAAACATTATACTTCACATATATTGCTATATATCATATAACCTAAGCAATATTGCATAAATTATCCAATTCCTGCTTTTTTAAACAAGAAACATCTTCATTAAACCATCACTGACTACACAGGTAAAATATACGTTTATATAAATGAAAACAAACCACACCGACACAATCCTAGTTGCAAGCATTTTACATCACAAACCATACTGACATTCCCAGTTGCAAACATTTTATATATCACTTATAATCTACCCAATCTTTCTCACTCAGACACTACGTAGCTCATTTAAATCTTGCTTTCTTTAGGCCTCATTCCTCCCTTGTATGTATTGTTCCCACGATTCCCATTTTTCTATGTAGTTTGCTCCTACCCTTTTCTAAAGATCTCATTTCCAGTTGTTTCATCTCTGTTATTATATTCAGTACTTCCAGTACAGCTGGTTTAGATTTTGAGCTCCATTTTCTAGTAATTGCTTTTTTGGCAGCCATCACTGTTAGAAACAGCAAGGCCTTACCATGTATAAGTAATTCAATTCTGTATTATAGCTCAGAAAAAAACATCTACTCACATAAGATTGATAATGCCAGGTATGAACTGGACCATGATGAACTATTAGCCATGCAACTCAGCAACTTTTTTGACAGAACAAAACATTATGCTCTTTAAGTTTAAAACGATTTTGAACGTTTGGTATTTTCTCCTTTATTAGTTAACTAGTTTTTGCATTTATCAGGCATTGTGATGATATCCACTAAGCATCTTCAGAAATTGCAAAATATAGTAAAATATAAGCCATACATAATCATTATTAAAACTTAAAATAGTATGATGAGAACAATTTTGTACTCGGACTAAGTAACAAAGAAAAAGGTGAAGTACTAAACATACAAAAATGATATAAATTTTAAAAAAATGCGCTATTTAATATAAATAAGTTTTCTCTTTCTTCTTTGATGAAGATACCCTGGGATTCAGAATGACTGTCTGATGTTCCTGTTCACCACCATCACCAAAAATTCCAATTCAATGGCAAGTTTAGACGCAATGAGGTAAACTTTATTGTAAGCTAATTTGCGAGTGTCTAAGCTATATAACACTTTTCTGCAGTAGTCAGCACTGATGGCCCATGCATTGTGTTGGCACAGGCACTTGCTTCATTCATTCTCCCACACATATGCAGACATTCAGCTACACTCACAGACATCTCCGCACATGCAAACAGACACTCAGTGTACAGGACACAATCCCACTCAGTCACACTCATTGTCACAGTTACCCTTATATACACACACACACACACACACACACACACACACACACACACACACACACACACAGAGTCATCTGAGACTACTCATAGCCCTGCTGAAGCACACATGTATGCACACTCACACATACCCCTTCTACACTACTTATCCATTTCAACTTCCATAACATTATCTGTAACACAGTTTCCCCATTAAAAATAATTAGGGAATGTTGTACTTTGGCTGCATAACTCCATTCCCCAAGGCATTTCGGGCACAGCACATGGCTAAATAGCATTAGTCACTCACTGAGAAAGCCTCATTAGAATTTATCATGGTTGTGGAGATGGCCCACTAGGATGATTCTACCAAGCATGTAAAATCACTGCAGTGGACCTGTCTCTGAATCAACAAGGACATCTGTGAGTGTTTGGCCAGTTGTGTTAAGCCTTACTTCTCACAATAGCCTTTTCTGAATCCCAGCCTTAGTGTATAATAAAAGGACATTTAACTGGACCTACTTAAGCTTGTCCAAAAGTGCAAAATTTGCCAAATTTCCCCTAGTCAGTAGAAATAACACTTCAGGTCTCCCCAGAGAAGAGGCCATTAGCCTTGTGGGACTAACCTGGTCAACAAAGTATAAATAACTAAATCAAATATAGTAAAGTAATAACAATATGTATCTGAGAGTATATATTTCAACTAAAATGGTATTATACTGATCACAAGATAGAGAACTTTCTAGATTGAGTGAGTAGTGTAGAATATTACCCATCAGAATGCCACTGCTTTTCTAATGTAACATAGCTTAAAACTCCTCTCGTCTGAAACCTAATTTCTTATTTATAGAATTTGTTACAGAGATATGTATTTGTCATATTGTATATACTTGCTCATTGTAATATCCCATTATTACAATACTTGTAACTTTAAGCCACGGTGGTACAGTGGTAACGTTGTTGCCTCCCAGAAAGAGGTTCTCCTGTTCGATTCTCAGCTGGAGTGCCTTCTGTGTGGAGTCTGCATGTCCTCCTCGTAGTCGAGAGGCCTCCGAAAGACATGCGTGAATGGGCGTGCCTTCACTGAAGGTTGGGCGTTGGGCTGGCAACTCGGCACCATAAAAATCTACTGCCAATCATTAGTGGACTGGAGTTCCGCTGTGGCGACACCTAACCGGGAAAAGCCGAAAAGATAAACAACAACACTTGTAACTTTAGTGTATGCACACTCTGTAAATGTATGTTTGCTATTATACATTCCTTGCAATCTATGTAAATTATTTCTCTTCTATTATTTTACTGTGTTTTCACACCTGGACTGACTCAAATATAATTTCCAACACATCTCATAATTTCTGACCTGCTCAAGGCACTGATATTACACTCATGATGTGCTGGAATGTGTATCTTGCCATTTAAGAAGTTAATACAGTGGAATTATTTTTCTTCAATCTCTTCAATGCCTTTTTCAAGACTTCTACATATTCTGGCTTCTTATAATTTCACTCTCAGTGCCATTCTGTCAGCTTGTCACTGGCTGTAAGGGGGAATAGAGAGATTTCTCCTTTTCTTTCTGTTAATTATGATGTATTTCACTGGTGAGTTAACTAATTGTACTCAGGACTCCATAACTGTTATTTCAGATCCTTTACTGGAGACGTGAGCTGCAAGGTGCAACCATGCATCCTCGCTTTGCAAACCTGGCTCACCTGTCTGGTTCTGTATCTAGATGCTACTGAAAGTGAAACAAAATTGGTGCTAGTTACACCTAAACTTAGCACTAATAATGACATAATAGTTTTATGACATAATTACTACTACTTCACTCAGTCAGAAATTTAGCATTACATCTTCAGATTCAACCCTTATTGAAGGGTAACATCTACAAAGTTGCTTTGTAGGTACATTAGTAACAAATTCGCATTTGACCTGTGTGTAAAGAGTGATACTGGTAAAATCAATCAAAAATGTGCCAAGACTTTCTTCACTGATAACACTATGCTGGCCATGTCAAACTAATTTTTGGTATCTTCTCTCATGCATTCAGTTCAGATAGTCATTGGGCTGTCTATTGTTTTGAAACTACACTTGAAATAAGCATATAAACAGAATATCAATGATTGCCACTGGGCACCACAGTAAGATGCACCACTGTGCCACAGGAAACATTCAGTGGCCAGAGTTCAATCACCATCTGCCTGTGATTCATTCATGTTCTGCTTATAAACTGTTATGCTTTTCTGACTGCCCTTCTTTATCCACAGTTGTCGGTTAATGGTAGCCCCTTCATAAAATTATATCAGTATGTGCATTTGTAGGAATTCTTAAGACAAAAAAAGAATAAATATAGACATACACAGTTTGTTTAATTCATTCATTACCATGAGATGCTAATGAGTTGCTTACTGTAGTTCAGTGTTTGATTCTGACACTCTCCAGTTGACTGTGTGGCTCTGAGCAAGTTGACCAGACAGTGCACTCAAGTCACCCCGCATGGGGACACTTGTGTCCACTGAGCTTATATAGTTTACTAATAAATAAAAATGTTCCCTGGAAATAATTCCTACATAACCTCAGGTTTTTAAGTTTTTTTTAAGTACTCATTAAGAAAACTACTAACAGCATAATTTTTATTTTCTATCTCCTTTGTCCCTGTGCTTGTTGACTAGAAGTTCTTCTCTCCTCCATAGGACAAGAGCTTATTTATCCTTCCCCCTCAGTGTTGAGAGTATCAGCAAATGGGGTGACAGCTTGTCTGGAGGGGCTTATCATCCAGGCAGCCATGGGGGAAATTTGTGTTCTTGCCAACAGCCAAGCTGTGACAGCATGTATCCTGGTTTACTCTCATTTTATTGAAGTGGACTAGGCCGAATACAGTTTGTGCAAAGTCCAAAACTCAAATGTTGAAAATGTCGACCCTGTTATTTCTGAAGTACAAATCTTGCAGCTATCTCAACCCATGTAAACACTTGTTCCTAGGTCGAATTTGGAATGCATTTCAGCTATATTGGTTGGTACTAGGCTATCGGCCCTAGGGCCTATGCAAGCCTAGCCATAACAATTCCGTGGATATTTCTTCTCACAATATTTAATTCTCTGGGCCCCTGTCTAGCAGGGTGACTGACATGATCCCCGGGGTGAATTTCCTATCTCCCATCCAATCATCAAGGTTCCTTTTGAAGAGGGACATTGAGGCGCTCTGCTTGACATGTATGGGCAGTGTATTCCAGAGTATGGGGAGTCTGTGGGTCAGGAACCTATCCCTCCAGCATGTTTTGTTCATTGTGATGACAAGGTTTAGATCCCTGGCTCTGATGGATTGGGATTTCTTTAAGTGGAGCATGTCCAACAGCTCAGGGTTTGACATGGCCTTGTATGTTAAGCAGAGATTGCCTCTGAGTAGAGGATATGCCACAGAGTATAGCTGGTATATTTTTAGACGGTCAGCATATGGCATCTGCTTCTTTTAGTGAGGTATTTCTTTGGCCTTTCCAGCGGGAGGGTGACCTCCTTGTGACTCACACACACACACACACACACACACACACACACACACACACACACACACACACACACACACACACACACACACACACACACCTTGTACCATAGGCCTATTCGTGAGGAAGAACAGCAAGGAAGCAGAGTTCCAATTCTGACCAGGTCACATAACTAGAGACCACCTCTGGTATAGCAGCATCCTCACTGCCCAGTGCATACCTCTCAATTGGAATTCCAGACTTTTTCCTCATATTTTTGATCCATTTTTCATTAAATTGTGGTTTTCTAGCACATCAGTGGCAAATTGTTGAAGATTTAAGTCAGAAAATAATGACAGATGTTTGTGTTTCTGACTTCATACCCTTCAGAAAATTCATACTGATGCAAAACCTGTTATTCTATCTACTTTCTATGTTTGTAAGATCAATATTTAAAAAATTATTTATGGCTCTGCCCAGATTTCTTGCTCTAAGATGTTGACAGGTATGCCAGTGATGACTTATTTCTATGCTCTATATTCACCTGCCTGCTAGTGTCCTTTCAGGATATTGCAACAACAGAGCCTCCAATACCAGGGCATGACCGTGTGCTCCCACACCTGCACACAGCCTGACTACAGTGCATACTTACTGCTTGATAGCCCCAGTTGCTATTCCATTATGCACATGAACCAGTACCAGCCCATCCTACTGGTGGAGCTCATGCACTGGACCTTGCTGTCTCCCTGTCCCTGTGATGGGCTAGCCAGTATCAACAGCTCAGTCCCATTCATTCCCAGCCAACTATTCTGCACCCCACTGTGCTGGTCACATCTGAGTCAACTAGGGAATAGTCAGGGTACAGTTACTCTTCACCACAGAGAAGGGTCACTGCAATGAAAGAATGGTAGCCAGAGGTCACCACAGCTCACAGTGATAATTGATGTCATTATTACTGACCATGCAGGCATCCTGGAAGAAACAAAACTTCTCTTTTTGCTGTTGACACAAAGTTCTGCAATAGAACTGTTACAAACTAAGATGAAGAAAAGAAGTAACAAGACTTGACAACATTGGAGGAATAGTCTAAAATATAGCAGCTTATGTTTAGTTAAAAATACGCAAAATAATGCAAGTAGGGTGTGGGAAGCAGGAAAGGAGTACTCAGCTATGGAGAGGGTGTAGCAGAAGTGGAACAGGCTAGGCTGATCCTAGTAGATAGTCTGAAGTTAAACAAGCAAAATGACAAAGCAGCAAAAAAAAAGTGGCTGTTGGGAACCTGACAGGCATAAGATGAAGGATATCCAGTGAAAAACAACAACTTATTACTTCATTAAGGTATTCTTTGCACCTCTGGAGACCATATCAGCATAATGACATGGACAAGACAGAATAAAGAAGGAAGAACTCCCCAGCCAGATACCCGGAAGACTAAGCCAGACAAGGTTTAAAACAACTAATGAATTAAGAAATGTATGGAAAAGGCATTAGGGTCTTCCATACAAGGATAGGGGCAGGGGATAATGGGACATATGTAAATCACCCTTGAAAAATTAAAATATGTCATCACGATAGCACTAGTTTTGTGCTGAAGGGGTAAAACCCCCCCAGCCCACATGATCTTAGTTTGAGTCACAGCCTAGGTGCTGGAGGTCAGAGTAAGAAGCCAATGATGATTTACATATACTATGAGGAGGGAGGTGGTCCCACCTACTGCAGTGCTGCCAGCTTGTGATGAAAGACGTGTATGGCATGCAGCGCAGATGGTGGGCAGGCACTCGGTATTAGCCAAGCAGTGCTTGACTCAAGGCTGTATTTATATTACTAGGGGAAATTTGTCCAGTGTATCAGGGACCATCCCTTACCTTTTTGATGCTTTTCCATTCCTGTTTGTAGAGCAGTGCCAGCTGGGAGGAGCAGCACTACAGAGGAGTTTCAAGATGGTGTTAACGGCATTGTGAAAGATGTTGCAGAAGAAATTACTTCTGTTGTACTTGTGGATGTTATTGATTCTCTTGGTAGCATGGACTGTGATGCTGAGAGTGGATTTACAAATAGCCAGCATTAAGCTGGTTTGTTGAATCACAGAGTACAGAAAGAAGAAAAGCTGATTATTGCTAAAGTTACTGATGGCGGTTTGGAGGATAAACAACTGCTTCAACTGTTTAATGCTGCAGACCAAGAAGGTGTCTGCAGTTTTGGGGCCAGATATTTCAGAAAAAGTACTGAGAGGTAAAGTAGTTGATGAGGATAATAGGGATAAAACTTCTGCCCCGTCTAACTCTTATGCTGCAACAATTCGAAGACATCAGAAACATTCAGCTATAGTTTCTCTTACAGAAGGAATCCAGCTCTTAGTGTAAGGACTAAGAAAGACTATGCCTCTAGCAGATACTTTTTTCTGGCATAATATAATTTGTTCCTTTGGGTTTTTCAACCAAGGATGTCAGATCTTTAATTCTCCTTGCTAAAGAACATTTTTTTTGTGACATTACCTTTGAATCTGAATCTAATAAATAGCTTTTTGTCTATTTGTGATAAAGAGAGAATGATTTTTTCCATGGAATGAATATTTATTTTCAGGACACGGTAATAGTTTACTTAAAATATTAACATTGCTATTTTCAGCTAATGAGATTGAATTGTTTGATATAAACAATTCTTAATAATGGTATGTGATGAAGTGGATAAAGTGTACAAATTGAAAGATGATAGAGATGTATGGAAGAGTGATAGGTTTGCAAATGTCACTTTAAAAATGTAAAAAGGAAATGTACAACACCTTCACAGTTTTAGTTTTGTTTCTGGGATGAACGGTAATTTATGACATGGGGAGGCCAGTCTAAAAACTGTTATTTTTTGCTGAGGTTTTTCTAACTTAATTAATGACTGCACAAAAATTATATGCATCCAATGTGGGCAAAAAGGTTAAATTATGAGTAAATGTACTAAAGTATGTAGCATGCGTGGTGAAACTGGGCACTTTTGGTTTGATTGTTTCCAAGACAGGGATGTATTTGAACATTAAAATGTAGGTGATATACTTACTGTTGAAAATTTACATCAGTTATAATGTGAGTTAAAAAAGGAAGCACTTTGTATAAGGGATGAACAATTAACAACAGATAATGTTCTGACTGCTCTTAGTTGTTGCTCTCTTTTTGAAGCAGTGGACGAACCTGACAATTTGAATAAAGATCAGATATTTGAAGAGGAATCTGATTCCAGCATGGGGAACATCTCTAATAATAAAGTCTCACAAAAATAAAGTAGAGGATGAAAAGGGGAAACAAACGAAGGAATAACACTGTTGGTAAAAGATAAAGACTTAAAAGAAAAATTAAAAATTTCCCATCCGAAGTTAAAAACAGGGAAAATAATGTGAAGATACTTTCTGTAAATGTCAACAGCATAGAATCTGATAAGAAAGTGGTTGTAGGCACATGAGTGGGAAGAATTTAATGCATTTTTATCTTTTGTTGAAAAACGCTGTAACTTATAATTCTTGTTTTGTTTTGATTGTATTGCTGTGTTTTTTGTTTCTGGAGCTTTTCTCCCCAGGACTCCATCGAAAACTGGCTCTATTGGTCCAGTGAACCATCCTGGTAAACCAATTGCAAATAAATAAATAAATAACATGTAAATATATTTTTACTGCTTGTAAAAATTGTGTACATTTGTTTTGCTTGTAAATATTTGCGTGTGTGTGTGTGTGTGTGTGTGTGTGTATATCTATATATATATATATTATAAAATCATACAGCTTGAACACACACACACACACATATACATATATATATATATATATATATATATATATATATATGTTCTTTATTTGTAACTGATGTTTGTAGACATTAAAGTACCCCTCCTGTTTTCAATAGGTGCCATGGGACCATTTACATCCACTTGAGTTATCAAGAGCTCAAAAAGATGGGACCTCGGTGTAATGTTTCATCTGAAGGATGGCACACTTAGGAGAGCAATAACCCCCTTATGCTGTGCTGCAGTGTCTGCTTGGTGTGGGAATAGAACACACAGCCTTCTGCACCAAAGGTTAGTGAGCTACCTATGGCATCACTAGTAATGTCTTTCGGCTTTTCTCAGTTAGGGGTTGCCACAGCAGAACTCCAGTCCACTAATGATTGGCGATGGCTTTTTATGGTGCCGAGTTTACCTATTGCATCACTGAGGCTGTTAAAGTCCCCATTAGAAGAAACAGACTCCTCCCACTGGGTTATGTATAGGATGCAGTGGCGGCTAGTGACTTCAAATTAAAGGGGGGGCTGCTGGAAACAGCCGAATGGGTGGGGCCATTGGGAGGGGTGGGGCCAACTAGAAAGGGGTGGAGCTATGCCTCAAAACCACAACAACTGGAACTTTAAATACACTGTCCTGAGTGCCAAACCACCATTACGAGAGTCCAATCAAGACAAAATGAAGTGTAGAAGAAAAAATATTTCAATACATTGGCTACATGACAGCTTACTTAATATCTAGACGGATACACAAAGGTTGTGAGGCATGAAAAAATAAATTACTTTTTAAATACATTATTGGAATGCCAGTCAAAATCAAGTATAAAAAAATATAAGCAGCACTCAACTCAAACTACTTCTCCTTGCACTGCAGTTCTAATTATAATTTATATTCCGTTTTATAAAATTAGCAAGTAACAAGCTAAAAGTAGCAATCTCTGTGATACCCCCACTTGAAAAAATGTTTCTTATCCAAAAAAGACCTGCTGCCTGACAACAACTATCTACGTGTTTCATGGGGAAGACATGATCAAAGTAAAAAAGCAAACAAGAAACAAGCTCAAGATAAATTGCTTAAAGGATTACTGCGCAAGTTATGGACCACACATGACAGATTGGCATTCTGTTTAGTTTACGGGTAAAGCCTGCAAAGATGACTGCAAGTCTCCAACAAATGTAATTAGCTTCTGAAAATACTGTAATCCTGTCTTTTATTACAAATACTGTCATATGCATTTCAATACATAAGGCTTATACGTTATCTAGTTATGTAAATATTCTCTGCATGGCAACAACAAAAAGGCTTTCAATGTTGGTAATTCTTTAACAGTATGCCTATTGAAGCTTACTTGCATCTTACAATCTCAGACAAGGTTACCTGATGGTCATTAAAGCATTGCTACTTAAACACAGAGCAACAGGCACTGCAACAGCATGCATTTTCTGAATAATAAGACACATAAATCAACAGTATAAAAATACGACAGAAAACCAGAACATTCTGCAAAATCAAGGACAGATGAAAAGCCACTGTCGTACTTGTGTCTACCTTGGATGGGGGAATACTCTGCACACTTGAGCTGCATGACTGCTCCTTGCCTTGCTTGGACACACCCAGAGTCACTACATGGGGGAGTGGTGTGCAACAAGTATGTCACAATTTGAACTGTCTCTGGCTGATGGTGATGGCTCTGACACTCATACCGCTCAACCGCAGAGCATGAAATCTGGACAAAGCCATACATAGAAGTGGGACACAGGCCCAAAATAAGGACAATATTTAAATATTGCTCTTGTAAACTTAGAAAGATAATAGAATAGTAGTAGGTCTTGCATTAGTATGAATTTTCTGAAGGGTATGAAATCTGAAACTCAAATGTCTGCCATTATTTTCTAACTTCAATCTTTAATGATTTACCACTAATTTGCCAGAAAACCACAATTTTATGAAAAATGGACCAAAAATGTGATGCAAAAATATAAAATTGCCACACAATACATCTGGGAACCTGTCAAATAAGGGACACCTTTTTAATATCAGCACTGTTAAATTGAGCAGCTGACAGAATAAGAGAATCTACATGCATTTCTGAAATAAAAGTAATGTATAACTCTGATCATCACAGTTATTTATAATTGTAAACCCTCCACGTTTTCTTCCAAAACTGCCATCTTGCAGAGGGATTATTAGGGGGAGAGCAACATTTTGAGCCAAAATTGGGGACAGTGACAGGTTTGGATATTCCTAATTCTATAAAGCAATTTATTTGCACGTACCTCTCAACCTTTTAATACAGGAAATCTGGACAAGACCAAATATATTGGGGGAACATTCAAACAGTACTAAAAATTGCTCTTGTATAAACTTAAGACAGTTGACAGAATAACAGGTCTTGCTTTAGCATGCATTTTTCTGAAAGTTATGACATCTGAAACTCAATGTCTGTCATTATTTAGTTACTTCATTCCTAAATGATTTGCCAGAAAACCACAAATTTTATGAGGAACAATCTAAAAATAATAAGAAAAATCTATTCATTCTACAAAAATCTGGACAGTTGAGAGGTATAGTTCAGCCGAGGCTGTCTGAGTTTGCTGCCCTTCCCCCCCTCACAAAATCATGGTCGAATGGAGCCTCCCCCCCTGCAGCCATCCCAATGTCCCATTCCATGGTTATTTCACCCCATTTACCATAAACACTGTAATGTGCATACTGCTTTACTTCTGCGATGATTTGGATTTGAAAGTTTTATTTTGCATTTTACAGCACAAACACTAATAGATATCTGCTAAACAAAGCAATGCAGTCTCACAGTGAAAATAGACATAGCATTAAAACTTCTCTGCCCTTGAAACTCACATTCATTGAAACAGCATTGAAACCCACATTCAAAGAAAATACATTTTGCCAGTGGCAGATAAAGATTAATTCTGGGCCGTTTTCAAATCATAGGCCCCTTGAACATGAAACATACACATGCTCTTTGATACACCTTTCTGATTGTATTAAATTATATTCCTTGTACAATGCAGTACAGTTGTTAGAGGGCATTTTAAATTTATTGTTTTGAACATTTTTCCAGTAAACAATGAAACAAAATGCATGCACCAATAATGACAAAACTGCCCAGTTCAGAACATTTCCATCATAAAAGTCTACTTAAACTTCTACAGTCCATCAGTATCAGTAAATATGCACTATCTCTGAAGAAGTAAAAGTCATCTAAATAATTCTACATTAAAGAAATCTGTAACTAATGAAGAGGTTGCTGCTAGCAAATAACTTTATATTTCATTGTTTCATCTACAAATAAAGTGCCTGTTGACCTTGAGGAATAAATTGCCTATGTTTTATTAAAAAATGATAAGCTAGTAATATTGCAATAGGGAATGGATGGCAAACTGATAACAAGTTCATAGTTACTAGGTATCTTTGCCAAAAAGGACTGCAGCATCCACCTCCTTTACAGCACAGTACACTATCAGCAATGCATCTACCTACTGTGGGAGTAGAATCCACAGCCTTCTGCATCAAAAGCAAGTACACTACCTGTTGTGCTAGTAATAATGCAAGCAGACTCAGCATAAGCAGCACTAAACTTTTGTTCCCCTGCAGCTCTCAGCTTCTTGTAAAATCTACTCAACACTCAGCTGTATCTCTGAACTTTGCTGTACAAACAATCTGGAAAAAGCCAAAATTTATTGGGGGGGGACAAAAGCCCAAATACCAGGGACACATTTTAAACATTGCTTGTATAATGTTAGAAAGTTGCTAGAATAAAATGCTGTGTTACCACCATATATTTCACTACCAAGTATTGAACCCAGGACACTGTGCAAAACAGTCAGAGCAACATACCACTATGCCATATCATCTGTTTTGTGAAAGACAGGAAGACTGAAACTTAAATGGCTACCATTTAGTGAATTCAGTTCTCACCACCTCTTAGCACAAAACATCTGATCAAAACCAGTAATGGGGGAATTCAGGCCCCAAACATATTCAGTGAATTCAGTTCTTACCATAGCTCTCAACCTCTTATCAAAAAACATGTGGGCAAAGCCAGTAATGGGGGAATACAGTCCCCAAACATATTCAGTGAATTCAATTCTCACCATAGCTCTCAACCTTAGCACAAAAAACTTGGATGAAGCCAATAGTGGGGGACTACAGTCCCAAAAAATAGGGACACATTTCAAATATCAATGTTATAAACTTAGACAAATTGCTAGAATAGAAGGTTTTGTGTTACCATGTACTTTCTGAAGAATATGAAGTCTGCAATTCAAATGTATGTTACTTTTATTTATTTAACATTTGTTAACCAGGAAAGTCTGACTTGGAACAAAAGCCACTTTTCAGCAGAGGCCCAGGGAGAAACACTCCAGACATATGTCTTTGTAAGATGGGAGAACATGCAGACTCCACACAGAAGACACCCAAGCCAAGAATCAAACCAGAGAACCTGTACCTGTCAGGCAACAATGCTACCAGTGCACCACTGCACTACTGACTGTGTAAGGAAACAAAAATGCAGAAACCACAGATTTTATGAGGAACAGAACACATGTGAGGCAAAGATCTGCAATTGTTTTACAAATGGTGGTGGGTAGGGAATTCAGGCCACAGACACACACACACACACACACACACACACACACACACACACACACACACACACACACACAGACACACACAGACACACACACACACACACACACACACACACACACGCACACACGCACACACGCACACACGCACACACACACACACACACACACACCTTCCATTGCTTACACACACACCAGTCTTCTGTTGCTTGTAATACACTTACTTACTTGGGTCCAGGTCCTTCCGTTGCTGTATAGATCCATATCACTCCACTTGCTAAGCTACATCCTGTGACATGTCACCGATCCCATGGTGAAGTCCTTCCTTCCTGCGATGCAGATGTTGCAGTCTGATCCCTTTCCAGTCTATGCAGTTGTAACTAACTGCATAGACTTCTGGGATGCTCTTGACTGCTGTGTTTCTAATTTGGGCTGCTGCTGAATCAGTCCGGAGTTCTGCACATGCTCTGGACTGGTTCAGCAGCAGTCTGGATGTCGGAAATGTTGCGCATGTGTGAAGGTCCGGAATTTATGTCCTTATTTTTTATTTTCTTTCTTCTTTTACAGCTAGGGGGTTGCAGTTCTGCAATTCAGTACCACAGGCCACCCCTGGTAGGATGTTAAGTCCAGATGGATAAGGGGGGATGAATGCTGGAGCACTGAGAGACACTCAGAAACTTCTGGAAAAAAGGATATTATGTGTGTTTCTGCACAGTAGGTGAGCTATGTACAGTGAATCGCAAGTGTGTTACCATTGGTATACATCAGACGTCATATAGAAAGACTGAGACTTAACATGTATTGTACTGAGGAAAGGAGGAGAATACTGACATGCTGGAAATGTTTAAATAAGTCAAGAAAGTCTGTGCAGTCCAAATGGGTACCATATTTCAAATGAAGAGATGTATGAGACCAAAAAAGTACAGCCCGATAATCCAAGATTGGATGTTCTCAGCAGTTTTGCGGTGTAGTGATTATTACATTTGCTTTACACACAGATGGTCCTGGGTGCAATCCATAGGCTATCTATTAGAGGTTGGGGGTTAGAATAATGGTTAAGGTATTTACCTTAGACACAAAGTGCAGGGTTTGCTTCTCAGATGGGATAATAATTGTCTAGGATTAAATGGCCCACAAGGCAATTAGCTTAGCATTAACCTATTAGCTAAAAAGAAGCAGTATTTTACAGAATGGGTTGCTGAAAACTGGAACGATCTTCGTAAAGTACTAGCAGGTTTATATAAGTGAATGAATTAAGGAATGCATGGGAAAGGCATTAGGGTCATCTTTACAAGGATAGAGACAGGGGCAGGTCTGCGAAATGGATAAGATGTTTATAAAGCAAGACCTGCAGCTTATTTAACAGAGATAATTTAGTAAATTTGGTGCACCACATGGTCTTTATTTGATTTCATATTCTTTGCATTTGAGTAAATCTAGCTTTGTTCAACTGTTCAAAAGATTCATGCTTGAAAATAAATCATACAGCTTGTAGCATTTTTTCTCTCCATCTTATTTTTTGTACAGGTTTATGCTTCTGACAGATGCTTTTTAGATATCAAATTTAGGTAGGACTTGAAACACACAAAGCCCCATGCAAACCACTTTCATTTTAGTTCAGCTCTATAAATCAATTTAAATTCTAACCTGCTGAAAATAGTTTAAATCCTACTGTTTTATTACATCTGTCTGTTAAGACCTCTCCAGCTTTTTTCACTCAGATTTGGACAAACATCTTACTAGGTGGTGCTGAGAGCTGTGAACAGAGATCAAAGAAACTAATATTGCTTTCCTAAAGATTTTTTCAAAGTCACACCCTGCATGGTGCACTAAAATATTAGACAAGGCAGTTGAAAGCGTTTCCAAGGAAACAGGATAAAACAGCAATTCTTCATCCCAGTTAATGTTTAAAATGACTTATATTTCAGATCTAATGGAGAACAGGGCAGCTTGAAAGTTGTTACACAGATTACTCAAGTCCAGGATGAAATCTAATAATTCAACTAAACTTCATTATTTAAAAAAAAAAAAAAAAACACTTTTGGCAACAGCTGGAAATCTCTGGTGGTGATAGGTGGGGGTGTTTCCATACTGTTTGTACACAAAAAAAGAGCCCTGTAGGACTTTTATCCACTTAACATTTCAGAAAGGGGGTTACACTTTATGTATATGACCATGTGCAGCTGATCTCTGATAAAGGGCACAGTCCAACCAGGAAATAAAGTGAAATATAAATGATTATTTGCCTGATTTAAATATCTGATCATAGTATCATAGCAGATTACTAGGCTATTGAACCAGTCATTTCAAGCCTAGCCATTTCATCCTAATGTAATACCATAAAAATATTAGTTAATACCTAAGATTGCATTTAGTAATGGCTGCCCATGTCCAGGAGGGTTGTGGGTGCTATTCCCAGTAAGAATTTATGGTGCCCCATCCACTCGTCCAGGTTCATCTTGAACAGTGTCATAGAGGTGCTCTGTTTCACATCAATAGGTATCCTATTCTAAAGATGCAGCAGTCACTGGGAGATAAATCTGTCCCTCCCGCATGTCCTACTTAAGTCACAGGCCATAGTTAGGTCCTTGAAACAGGTAGCCCTAATCCCATTTGATTTATAGATATGCAGCAAGTTCTTTAGGTTTGGATCTGAGATTGCTCTGTAAGCCAGGCATAAGTCTCCCCTTAGAAGTCGATACAATACACAGCATAGTGACAGGGACTTTAGTCGGACTGTTTATGGCATGTGCTGGAGTCCTTTGATCTTCTTAGTTAGAAACCTCTGAGGTCTATTCAATTGCTGCAGGTGCTTTGTTTGGTACATGCCGAACAGGGCATTATACTCAATTATGGGCTGAATTAGTGCCGAATATAGAGGGGTTATAACCTCTTTTGCTCTCGAGTTGATGCCTTTACAAATCAAGTGTGCTAAATAGAAAGCCTTCTTTACTACAGTAGACAGATGGTCAAAGTTAAGGTCACAGTCAACTTGTGATCCCAGGTCCCTTACCACTTTGTTGGTACTTAAGGTATTGTTGTTGACTTGATAATGTGAAGGGACACTGTTTGTGCGGAAGGGAATGATAAAGGATTTCTTTGCATTCAGTTTGAGACCATGACTAAGACACCAGTTGTTGGTCTGCGTGATACCCTCCAGGAGTATACTGACAGCATTTGAGGATTCAATAACTGCACCCAGTTTGCTGTTGTCTGCAAACCTGGTCAGCAACAATTCCTTAGTTTTGACCTAAACTTCTGAGAAGTATATACCAAACACTAAGAGGCCAGGCACTAACCCCTGTGGCACCCCACTGGTAACAGGTCTGCTGGTTGATATGGAGTCACTCACTTTGATAGTGTGCATCTAGTTTGTGAGCCAGTTGTCAACTCATCTTACAGCAAAGGGGTTTACATTCAGTTTGCTACGTTTATCAGTAATGCCTGGGATTGTGCCGAAAGTCTTTGCCAAGTCCAGGTATGCTGTGTGCACAGACTTGCCCTCGTCAATGGCCCTGGTCACATTTTCAAAAAAAATCCACCAGATTTAACAGGCAGGATCTGCCCTTGACAAAGCCAAACTGGGTAGGATCCAGGGTTTGGAGGTCACCTATGTCTTTATTTATGAGGTCCATAATGATATGTTCCATGCCCTTACAGATGAGGCTGGTCAGAATTATGGGTCTGTAATTGCCCGAGATTGTTGCTAGACCACCTTTGTGGAGGGGAACGACTGTTGCTGTTATCAATTCTGCAGGAACAAAGCCTGCAGTTAGACTATGGTTGACAAGAGTACTTAATGGTTCATAGGTGTTTACTAGGCTAATGACCACAAGGGCCTTTTTAAGCCTAGCCATGTATCCCAAATCTCTGACAAGTTCTGATACCCTTGATAAGTGTAAGTATGGGCCTGGGTGATGAACCATTTACAGGTTACCTCTGTCCATTAGAGACATAGGTACCAAACCAGGGATTAATTTCCCACTTTCCCATCCAATTGTCCAAGCTGCACTTGAACTGGGTTAGGGAGACACTCTGCTTCACAGGGATGGGGAGCCTGTTGCATATATTGGGTAGTCTCTGGGATACATATCTATCTCGAAAAATAAAAATAAAGGGTTCTACCTCTTAGATAAAGCCGGGTATTTCAATAAATGAAGTCCAAAAGTAAAAACGAATAGTAATACCGGCACCACAATGTTCAAAAAAATAAATTTATTCCACAGCGCTAGTACAAATACTTTCACCTGTTAAGACTTCTTCAGGTAAATGACACTAAGATAACACTGATCTGCTTAAATACAATCAGATTCAGGTCATTTGACATCAGTTAAGAGGTTAAAGCAATAAACATAAAACTGTTAATGGCATAGAACATATGTGTGTGTGTGTGTGTGTGTGTGTGTGTGTGTGTGTGTGTGTGTGTGTGTGTGTGTGTGTGTGTGTGTGTGTATATATATATATATATATATATATATATATATATATATATATATATATACACCATACATATAATAACTTCAATATACATATCCTAACATGTGTTTTATATATATTGTTACTACATTTTATTTCTTCTGTCCTTTAAAATCGGCTTTAGGCTGAAATTATCATTCAGTCTTGGGTGTTGATATGCCTTAAAACGTAAAATCCATCAATTTTCCTTTATGTCAGTGTTATTAAGTATATCACTCCCTCTTACATGTTTGTTAATATTTTGAAAAATAAGAAAGCTGAATGTGTGCGTATCATTAGTTTTTATGATGTGTCTATATACTGCATTTGTTTCAATTTTTCTTTTTATTTCTCAAAGGTGTTCACATATTCTATCCTTCAATTTTCTGTTATTTTTACTTATATAAAATGCACTACATTTCAAACATCTAGCTATATATATATATATATATATATATATATATATATATATATATAATATTTATAGTATTACAAGTACTGTGGCTTTTCAAAAATAATTCTTTAGATGTAACCAGATGTAAAAAAGAAGTATCTGTAGACATGTATTTACAGAATTGACAGTTATGGCATTTTTGGGTACCATTTTTGTTAATCAGGGGTCATATGCTCTAGAGAGAAGAGGAATGAAGGTCAGCTGGACTAAGACAGAATATATGTGTGTGAATGAGAGGGAGGATAGAGGAATGGTGAGGATACAGGGAGTAGAGGTGGCGAAGGTGAATGAGTTTAAATACTTGGGATCAACAGTTCAAAGTAATGGTGAGTGTGGAAGAGAGGTGAAGAAGAGAGTACAGGCAGGATGGAGTGGGTGGAGAAGAGTGTCAGGAGTGATTTGTGACAGACGAGTACCAGTAAGAGTGAAAGGGAAGATCTACAAGAGGGTAGTGAGACCAGCTATGTTATATGGGTTGGAGGCAGTGGCACTGACAAAAAGGCAGGAGGCAGAGCTTGATGTGGCAGAGTTGAAGATGTTAAGATTTGCAATGGGTGTGACGAGGATGGACAAGATTAGGAATAAGTATATTAGAGGGTCAGCCCAGGTTGGAAGGTTTGGAGACAAAGCCAGAGAGGCAAGATTACGTTGGTTTGGACATGTGCTGAGGAGAGATGCAGAGTATATTGGGAAAAAGATGCCAAGGGATGAAGCTGCCAGGTAACAGGAAAAGAGGAAGGCTTAAGATAAGGTTTATGGATGTGGTGAGCGAGGACATGCAAGTGGTTGGTGTGACAGAGCAAGATGCAGAGGACAGGAAGAAATGGAAACAGTTGATCTGCTGTGGCGACCCCTAACAGGAGCAGCCGAAAGAAGAAGATCATGTGGGGGTTTGACATGGGCAGGACCAGGTCATTTGTAGGTAGTGTTTAAGTTCATGTTTAAACAGGTGCCTTTAGGAGATGTGTCTTATACTGAGGGAAAGTGTGTTCCAGGCATGAGCTACTGAGTACTTATAAAGGGACTTTCCAATACTCTTGCTAGGTTTATAGAAATCAAGGAGGAGTTTGTCGGTTGTACGACGGTGACGTTGGGGGTTGTAGTAAGATACTAGGTTAGAGATCAAGGGGCAGGAAGAGGGGTCATTCAGGATGGAGTTGGTAATATGTAATTGTTGAAGTAATAGTTGGTTAGAGAATTCAGGGCATTGAAGTGTCTTTAGGGTGAGACAATGATGGGACATGCAAGTGAGATTAGTGACAAATCTGGCTATCTTATTGTATGTTTGTTCAAGTTTAGACAGTAGTGCAGATTGAATGTTAGTGAGGATAGGGGCTGCATACAGTAGACAGGGTATTAGATGAGACTGAGCTAGGGAGAGTTTGGAAGAAGGTGTACGGAATTTCTGATTACGATAGAGGAGACCATTTTTTCTGGTGGTTTTTTATACATGTTCGATGTGTGTATCATATTTCAGTTCATTGTCAATAATGACACCAAGTAGTTTAGTATGGGGTTCAGGTTTAATTATGGTATTGTTGAGTCAGGTGATGGAAAAGGAGGCTTTGAGATGAGCTAGTGTTTTAGGAGTGAAGAGAAGGAGTTTAGTTTTTTTGGGGGGTTAAGTACAAGTTGTTTGTCAGAGAGCCATGTTTTGACAGAAAAAAAGGTGTCCTGAGTAAGACTAAGAGATCAGGGATGGTATGGGCAGTGGAGATTAGAGTAGAATCATTAGCATTATTGTAGGAGTTCTGAGAGGTTACAGACAAAACGAAGATTATTAGTAAAAATATTGAACGGGGGGGGGTGCTAAGATAGATCCTTGTGGAACACCAATGTTGACTGGAAGGAAAGGGGAGAAAACAGTTTGCCAGCTAATTGGATTGTTGACTGTTGGAAAGGTAACTTGAGAACCAGTTTATGGTGGAGCCAGACAGACAAAGGTTGGAGAGTTTAGTTAGATGTTTAGAATGAGAGACAGTGACAAAGGCCTTACAGAGATCAAGGAATAAACATGAGACTAACATGTTGTCCTGGGTCTCTACTACTGTTTGGGTGAAGGAAAGTAGTGCAGTGAAAGTGCTGTGATAAGGTCTAAAGCCATTTTGGGTGGAAGCTAGTAGGTTATTATCAAGCATGTATTTGAGTAATTGGGTATGAATACACTTTTCCAGAATTTTGGATATAGGGGATAGGATGGTAATAGGCCTATAATTAGAATGATAAGTAGAGTTTCCACCCTTGTTAAAAGGAATTGTGTAGAAGGATTTCCAAATATCAAGGGCACAGGCTGTAATGTCATGATTTATAAGTATGGAGACAGGGAAGGCAATGGATTCTGCAGCTATTTTAAGAAAGTAGGAAGGTAGTTTATCAGTGGAGGGGGAGCAGGGTTTCAGTTTGAAAAGGAAAGATTTGATGTAGGGGCTGGGAATAGGTTTGAAAGAGAGGGTATTGAAAGGTGTTATTGGGATGCAGAAGGGGAAGGGGAAGTATTACTATTTTATGTACGTTTTTGGATATTGCTACATTGCAAAGCTTGGATACATTCCAATTAAGAATAAAGTACTTTCTTACTCACTAGTATATACAGCAATCACTGATAACCCCCAACCCACATTTAAAATACATTTGACTGTAAGCTATATAGAACTATTATATAATATAATATTCAATTCACATCTTTGTGGAGTGTGATTGAAATTTATTACATAAATATTAATAAGATCAAAAACATTTACTTAAAGTTGCTTCTTCCCTTAAGTGTCCTTCTAAAACATGAATGCCATAATTTTTGTGCTTTAGCGTCCTCCCGCCATTTTAGCACAGTCGACAAACTTTCAGTCTTTTTCAGTCACTTATTCTTGCAGGACAAGAGTTTATATGTCTAAAATGTGAATGATGCATTGTAATTCTCCCCTTTATTCACTGGTTTTACATTGTTGCCAGTCTTCTTCCTGCTGATCTTGACCTCCCAACACTGGTCTCTAGTTCAGGTCCAGGGTTCTGCTGAAACCTTTATTCAGCTCTTGGACATTTTTCTGATGCTCAAACATTTTCCTTTAGAACAATGGGAAATGCTTCACTCGCAAAGTCTCTCTATGACCTTTGTTGTTATCAGGAGAATAAGCAGCTAAGTCCATTTTAGCTTGCTGGCTCATTCTTTGTTGGCTAAACTTTTTTGTATCCTCCATATCCTGTTTTGCATCTAAAAATATCTTTGATCCTCTAGTGAATAATATACTGAAGACAATTTAGTATAGCAACTTGAGTCTCACTCCCTGACTGGTGGGATAAATGTGTTTTTCTTCCGCCTGATGTACAGTGAATAATCATTTTGCACACAAACTCTGATGTCCCTAGTTTTTAATCCTTTTCTTTTCTGATGCAGTTTTGTTAGGAGCAGCTCTTTTGGCTGATATGATATATTTACATATGCATGTACATTTGTTGAGTGAGATACAGCACTACTCCAAGTGGTCCATTTTCAGGTTAAGCCCATGGTTTGCAGACAGACAGAAGGGGATTCAAGGTAATATAAGAAGTCAGTTGCACAGTAATTGGCATTAAAAAGGCAGAAATGCAATCAAAAATACAAAAGCAGTTGTTGGATTAATTAGTGCAAGATTATCAATAGGCTGCTAAACTTCTTACAGTAGGAGTAGATGGACTATTAAATGCATTTATACTGCATATAAAATATTGTGTTATACCATGAACTATAGTAAAGGAATACTATTTTTGTACTGCATAATGAATATTCTACAAAATATGAAAACTAGTAAAAACACAGTATTTTACACTGAAATATATACAGCAGAAAGAGGAGGGTTACATGAGAAAGACTTCTTGATGTATGGATGAGAAGGGAAAGTGTAGAGGTGTTGTTACTACAAGGGGAGAAAGTAGAAAGATGCTTGAGGAAAATTTTAGGGACATAAATTGTGGGTAAGTGGAGGTGGAAGGAGGCAGAAACAGGAGGTATATGAAAGGGAGCTTTGTGTGTGTGCGTGGGGGTAGCAGTAAATTTCTTAGATCTGTATTTCTTGTTTGGAGTAGCTCAGACATGACAGGAGAAAGGCTTGATCTTGGAGGGTGGTGTGCGTGTGTGTGTGTGTGTGTGTGTGTGTGTGTGTGTGTGTGTGTGTGTGTGTTGTGTAAGAATTTATGGAAGGAAAAGTTGTGTTGTATCTGTAATGTACTTGGGTTGGGTGGCTGCTGAAGTAGGTTCAATAACTTAATCTCGGGAGCAAAGAGGGCTAGTGGACCTCAACAAACTGGCTACAGTAAGAGTGCAGGGAGTGTTGTTGAACTGTATGGTGGAACAGATTAAGTGAACATGATGGTTCTAAAGCAATTGCATTTAGATTGCTTGAGCAAGAAGTATTTCAGCTCTTTCCAGAAATCAATGATCATTTGTAATTATTTATTCTCTTCAGGTATGTTTTAGCAAATCCAGGCCAATATAGAAAAAAGCATGCTCTATGCACTTCAGGTTGGATAGTGGAGTTTGTTAATAGGGTGTAGTTTGAAAAGGACCTCACATTACTGGCAGTCAGAGCTCTCTCTAGAATTCCCTGAGCAAAAAAGGAGAAACTTTGTTCCTGAACTGTTTTTTATAACATGGCACAGGTAGAAGTGAAGCTCTTTGTGGTATGGGCAGACATTTGGTTTTACAGTAGTTTGTAGTGGTATTTTGTTTTAGGAGATAGGTTAAGGAACAGACAAATATTACCTGAGGTGATCTGTAACCAGTACAATTATTCTGTGAAGCAGATGCAATGAGTGGGAGACCATATACAAGCCAAGTATGGGAAGACTTCTTTGTATCTTAGCTGCTGGAGAGAGGAAGTGGGAAACTGTCATAGACCAGAAGAGTAATTTATTAAAATAGTTATGTACTCACCATAACGTTCCATGTTTGTTGTCCAGTAACTCACCTTCATTCTTGCTGGTTGGGTTTGGAGCCGAACCTCGGGTCTGACTCAGCCGCATTCCAAAGCTCGAGAGCTTCAACTGGCTCGAGGCTACAACATATCCCATGATGCTTAGCGGCTGTTTCCCAGATTTCATTTGAGAGAGTATTCCATAGAGTATGCTAACATAAAGAAAGGAAAAATTTATAAAATGTATTAGTTATAAAGGTAAAGAGGCAAGAAGGGAATCAGACCATATTTGCCAATTGTAAAGTTCTCTAGATCCTCCAGGAGGGGGGATGGATGGGTGGGATTCAAGAATGAAGGCGAGATACTGGATAACAAACATGGAACGTTATGGTGAGTACATAACTTCTTTATGTTATGTTTTCCTATCTCGTCTTCATTCTTGCTGGCTGGGACAGAGTCCCCAGCACCTTTTTCTTGGGTGGCTCAAGGGAATAAACTCTTCAGAACAGTGGAAGCAAAGAATACCCTGTTCCAGGAGGCCACATCTACTTTGTAAGGGGAGATAAAGGTGTGAGGATTAACCCATGTAGCAGCAGCCCAAATTGAATCCAATGGAAGTCTGGATTGAAAGGCAATGGAGGTAGACACCACTTTAGTTGAATGTAATTTAACTTTCCCTGGTGGTTTTTTATTATGAGAATTATAGACCTAGATGATGGTCTTAGTAAGCCATTTGTTCAAAGTAACTTTTGAGACTGCCAAGCCTTTCTTGTTTTTTGCATAGGAAACAAACAACTGATCTGACTTTCTGATATCTTTGGTCCTGTGCAACTAAAAACGCAACTGTCTATGCATATCCTATTGGTGAAGCTTATATTCTGCCTTGTTGCCATAGCTAGGAAAAAACACAGGCAATTCTATAGATTGGTTTAAATTTGCTTCAGAACAAACTTTTGGTAAGAAGAAAGGATTTGTTCTGAGGGAAACTCTATCTTTGTGGAAAATCAAATACGGAGGATGGATAAACAAAGCTTGCAACTCTGACACTCTCCTAGCCGAAGTAATTGCTGTTAGAAAGACTGTTTTCCAGGATAAAAATTTTAGTGAACAAGAGAATGCTGGTTTGAAGGGAGGAAGGATCAGAGATGATAATACTAAATTTAGGTCCCATGGAGGAGGAGGTTCTCATAAGGGTGGTCTTAACAGAAAATTACCCCTGCGGAAAGCTTTGCATAATCTATGGGACATTACATTGGATCCTAGGTCTACCACATGATAATTTGATATGGCGGTTAATTGTACTCGTATAGTGGCCACCACTGCCCCTTGATTAAAGATTTCTGTTAGAAATTCCAAAATTGCACGTATAGAGGCTGTAAAGGGATCTATATGTTTTTTGTCCACCCAACAAGAGAACCTCTTCCATTTGCTCGCATAAAGTTTCCTAGTCATCTTTTTGTGTGAGGAAACCAGAATGTTGTGTCTTTCGGCTTTTCCCGGTTAGGGGTCGCCACAGCGGAACTCCGGTCTGCTAATGATTGGCAGTAAATTTTTACGTGCCAAGTTGCCAGCCCTGACGCACAACCTTCAACAAAGGTACGCCCATTCACGCATGTCTCCACGCAGAAGACGCTCTAGCTGAGAATCGAACCAGACAGCGTCTTACTGTGAGGTGACAACGCTACCACAGCACCACCACCGCATGTTTTGTGAGGAAACCAGAATAGCAGGGAATAATTCTGGAGGCCTGGCTAAAATTGAAAGTGGAGTAACCAAGCCATCAGCTTGAGGCTCTGAAGAGCAGGATGGTGCATTCTTGACTGATGTGTCAGAAGATCCTGTGCCGGGTCCAGGATCCACAGGTCCCCCTGAAGGTGGGGCCAAAGAAGGGGAACCAAATCTGATGAGGCCAATAAGGAGCAATGAGAATTAACCTGCAGCTCAATGACTTGGCTTTCTGAATAACCTTCGGAATAAACAGAAATGGGGGGAAAGCATAAAGAAGTCCCAGGGGCCAATCGTAGATGAGTGCATCCCTCGATGACTCTCGTGGAGGGGAAATGAGGGCAAAGTAGTTGCTGCATTTAGCATTGAATGGAATGGCAAAAAGGTCATAGAAAGGCTGGCCCCATTTGTGAAAAATTTGATTCGCAACTTCCTGATTTAGGGACCACTTGTGAGGCATGAGAATTGCTCTGCTTAGTCTGTCTGCTATTACGCTGGATTTCCCTGGGATGTCCATTGCCATGTCTGTATTATCAAGAAAGAGGAGTAGCAATGGGAACAGCAGTTGCAAATACCTATGTGAATATTGTCATGTACATGTGGGAAGAGACATATGTGTTGTCTTTAATCCTTTTAAGAAGTGTATTAATTTTTATAAAAGGTTTGTTGATGATCTTTTTGTTGTGTGGGAAGGTAATTGAGATGAATTTGAACAGTTTACATTATATGTTAATGGAACTACTACTTTTTTAAGATTCAAACATGATATATCTAAGGAACAGATTACGTTCCTTGATGTAAAATTAAAGAAGGATGAGCAGGGTACAGTATAAATAAGAACTATACAGAAAGGAGGTTAAGTGTAATAGTTACCTGCATCATAATAGCATGCATCCTCCATTTATGTTTGGAAATATAATTAAAAATCAGATGCAACAGGTAGTTAGACTAAATACTGTACATGACAGGATGTCCAAACATTTGGGTGTTGGGGTCTCTGACTTTTTAAATAGGCATTACTCAGAGTCTGAAGTCTGTGTTGCTAGTAGGAACACACACCTGCAAAGACTAAGCAGAGGGCTTCAGCCCTATTTTGGTAGTGTGAGTCAGGATAGAGTTAGAGCGGGACCGCAAGTAAATAAAATGAGGTGCATGCTTACCTATAACAGGAACACTGAAGCAGTAAAGATTATTATTAGGCAACATTGGTCAATTTGAAGGGACGTCCTGGCATTAAAGGAAATAGTAGGGGATCCACCAGCTTTCGGGTACAAAAGGAAGAACACTTTGAAACAGATGTTATGTTATAAGCAGCAACGCAAGAAATGCTTTAAGGTAGGAAATGTGAAACAAGGTACATTTAAATGTGGGAATTGTGTTTACTGCAAACATATGTTCACAGAGAAATCCATTACACATCCCATGACAGGTAGAGAGTTTGTTTTACATGTGTATGGGAATCGCAACACAAGCAATTTAATATATTTAGCGAAGTGTGAAATCTGTGATGCTTTTTATGTGGGTATGACAAATAGGAAATTTAAAGAGCATATAGCCTGTCATCTCAGTGATATTAGGCATAGAGTAGTTACAAATGCTCTTAGTAAACACATTATAGAGAAAGGTGATCAACATACTTTTAAGTTTATGATTTTAAAAATAATTTCTAGACCATTGTGGGGTGGGAATATAAAACAACTGAAAATGAAGAGATGAGATGGATTTTAAGAATGAGAGCGTTTGTACCACCTGGTCTTAACAACAGTTTTACTTTAAAGCCTTATTTAAATATGCTGCATCAGAAGGTGTAATTAGAGTCATGTGACTTTTTAAAATGTATTTAAGTTATGTTGTTTAATTGATAGTATTTATTTCGCCTGAAGAAGCCTTGAAGGCAACTTACGAACTTGAACTTGGATTAAACATTTGTTTTAGAGTGTTTCCAGTTTTCTTTTTCTTTTTGGACTTGATTTTGTGATTGAGAACTGGTTAACTGCCTCACAGCTGTTTTTTTGGAGTCTGTCTGAATTGCGATAGTCCCCATGGGAAGAGACTTCTGAAATGCTTGCAATGCCAGAAGCACTGCCCTCATCTCTAGGACATTGATATGCAAGTGGTACTCGTGATCTTTCCAATCCGCTTGGACAGTCTGTTTCAGATAATGCCCCCCCACTCTATCTGGGACATGTCCATGGTTACTGTAGCGACAGGTTGGGGAAGTACAAATGGTCTGCCCATTGTTACCTTAGTGGACTGAAGCTACCATAGTAGGTCCCTCTTGCAGGCATCCTTAATGAGAATTTTGTGAGACATGGGTAACTCCTGTATGAACCATTGAGCAAAGAGTAGCCACTATAATATCTACATGTGTAGTCGTGCCAGTGGGACTAGTGTTATCACCGCTGCCATTGAGCCTAAGACCTTGAGAACGAATTCTGCTTGTACCTTGTTCTTTTTGAGTAGGACAGATACTTGACTGCGTAGCATTTGTATTCTATCTTGAGGCAATTTTGCTACCATATCATTTGTGTTTAAATCTGCACCTATAAAGGTAATATATGCTGTGATGACAACAAGGCAGATTTTGCTGTATTTATAGTAATGCCTAGTTCTGAGCAGAGATGGATGGTGGAGTCCCTGGATCTGATTAGTAGGTGCTTGGTGGTGGCAGTCAGGAACCAGTCGTCTCAATATCGAAACACCTGGAATCCCCAACGTCTCAGATGAGCCATGCATTTGGTAAACACTCTGGGGCTGTAGTGAGGCCAAAAGGCAGAGCTCCGAACTGGTAATAACTGGCTCCCAGCCAGGAAGTGTAGAAATCTTCTGGAGCGCCTGTCCATCTTTATGTGGTAGTACGCATCCTGAAGATCTAAACAGCACATCCAATTGTCTTGTCCCAGAAAAGGGAGTATAGACTGCAGTGTTACCATCCAGAACTTTGCCTTCTTTACCGACTTGTTGAGTCTGGTGAGATCCAATATTGGTCTCCAGTCCCCTGTCTTTTTTGGAACTGAAAAGAACTTTGAGTAAATTCCAGATCTGATCTGGTCTGCGGGGACTTCTTGGATGACTCTTTTTTCTAGAAACCTTTGAATTTCTAGGGTTGCTTGATCCCTATGACCAGGTGGAATGCCTGGAACAGACTTTGATGGATGAGGTGGACAGTGGAAAGGAATGTTGTATCCCTTGGCTATAGTGGACTGTACCCATTTGTCTTGAGTCAGTTTCAGCCAGGCTTCTGGGTACAGTGTGAGTTTTTCCCTGACTGCCTTCAGAGGTGGACAGTCGGGCCTCCTTTTAGGAGTGCTGGAAGGAACAACTGGAGAACGTATCTCTGTCACCCTGGTTCTGTGGACCCCCCCCGCCGCATGGATGGTGTCTTCCATTGTTATCCCCCCCTGCCCCTGGGGGAAGGATCTTCATGAGTATCTGGCAAGGCTCCTTTGGACTTCCAGAACCACATTTTTTTGCTCTTTTGACCTTTAGGATAAGGTCTGGTAGGGGAGGAAAAACGCACTCCGACAGCAGATAGAGTCTTGCCATGTTGCTGGCTCCTGGTGAGAGAGTCTCTTTTACTTTTGGCCTGAACAAATATAAGCCATCAAAAGGGGTGTCAATAAAGGAAGATCTGAAGGGTTCATCAAACTCGCAAAGGTGCATCCAGGAATGTCTCCTGAGAGCTATTCCTGTGCCTGCTGCCCTGCTCGATCCATTGGCTGCATAGGAAATGAGGTGCATGGAAGAGTTTGTGATAGAAGTTAAGGTCGCAAGCTGGGAATTTATCTTATCTGATAAACCCTGGGCTGTAGCACCTTGTAGGGTATCTCCCAGCTCTTTCAGGAGATCCCTCTGGAGTCGGGTGAAATGTGATAAGTAATTTAGCGACTGTAAAGTAAATGCCACTGAGGAAAACATATGCTTCCCATATCTGTCCATCGTACGAGACTCCTTGTTCGGTGGATGGATAGATGCAGAAGTTTCAGCTAACTCCTTCTTTGTGGCTACTGCCACCACCATCGCATCTACTGGAATGCCCTTTGTTAAATATTGTCTATCCTCTGGGGCCATAATGAATTTATTTGGCCTCCTCAGAACAGGGTCCACTGACTCCAGAGAGTCCCACACCTTCCAACTCACAACACCCAGGAGCAGGTCAAAGGGCGGAGACACCCAAGAGGTGGAGGGGAGAGAGCCAAATGCCTCCAGGTATACCAACTCATCCTCAGAAGAGGAGATGGATTTCCAGCTGCACTTCTGCTTAAGGATCTCAAGGATGTCTGAAAAAGAGACATTCTCAGAGGGCGATTGTGGGGATCCTTCTGAATCCTCTAAGTTGGTATCAGAAGTGACACACCCAGCAGAGTCTATGTGCTTCCTCTTACACTGTTTCTTCCGAGGGACCTCCTCGGGGGGGATGTTCTGGGGAGGTGTTGGAAGAGGAGGTTCCACCCACTGGAGTTTCCTGGGGCACTGACTCTCTACTATGGGGCTGATGGAGGGATGATGAAGCAGTAGATGCCGGCCCTTTAGGGAGAAGAGTGGCTGGAGTTGAAGGTGGAACAGACTCAGTGGAGAACACACTCCTCATCACCTCAAAGGCATCACGAACCTGGGCCGAGAGAGATTCTAGTCCTGAAGGACCAGGTGATTTCTCCGGTGCTGAGGAGGGTGGCTCCGAGGCTGATGTGAGAGCCAAACTTACCTGTGCCGAAGTGTCGAGTGGGAGAGTCAGTTCCGACAAGTGTCCGACTCAACTCTGCCCGCCCCCCGGAGCCAACCAGGGAGTGTCGGCTCCCAGATCCCATGATGGAAGACAGCATTGATGAAATTGGAGCAGACGTCAAAGCCGAGATATCGTGGGTGATTATTGGCTCCGCCAGTTCCAGCACAACGACTTCCTGACACTCTGGTTCCAAACTCGTCGGAGTCAGAGGAGGAATAGATGGTATCTGAGATACAATAGTTGGCTACACGATCCGATGGGCTGGGCTCAAAAGAATCTCTGCTAGGGCCCACGTCTGCAGCAACCTCTTCACCACCCACTCCACGTCATTGTCCTATAATCTGGGGGATCGAGAGGAATGGGCCGATGAGCTGTGATTACCTACCACAGACTGTAATAAAGGAGATTGCGGCACCGAGTGTATTGGCTCCAGTGACGGTGACTGACTCCTTTTTCAGCTCCTCAATGGTTCTGACGACTCAGGTGGAACTGAAGGAGGGCCAGGTTTGTTGGAACCGAGACCCTTTAGTTCTGAAGATAGTGTATCCTTGTGACTGCTTGACGGCTCAGACAGCAGAGCTGACGAAGCGGACTTTTTTGTCTTGTCCAGTTTTGAGGCCTGATTACCTTTTTCAAAAGGGCCTTTCAACAAACCCTCAAAATGATTTTTTTTTTCTCTCCTGTAAAACTCTTGCACTAAAGCCATGACAAATGGAGCAAGAGTCCTGGAGATGGGTTTCTCCTAGACAATACACACAACTTATGTGTCGGTCCATTAGAGACATTTTCTGGGTCCATGAATTGCACTTTTTAAAACCAGATTGTCGCGACTCCTTAACAGATTTTTTAGACATCTTGTAAACCAACTACTAGCAACAACAACAATAACAGCTAACAATAACTACAATAACTACAATAACTACAATAACTGCAATAACTGCAATAACTACAATAACTACAACAACTGCAACAACTGCAACAACTACAATAACTACAATAACTGCAATAACTGCAATAACTACAATAACTACAACAACAACAACTGCAACAACTACAACTACAATAACTGCAATAACTGCAACAACTGCAACAACTGCAACAACTGCAATAACTGCAACAACTGCAATAACTGCAATAACTACAATAACTGCAATAACTGCAATAACTACAATAACTACAATAACTGCAATAACTGCAATAACTACAATAACTACAATAACTGCAATAGAAAGAAGCAAATATAAAGAGATTTTTTTTTTTTGGGAAGGAAAGGAGTGATAAGAGAAGAAGTCTCTAAGTTAAACGACAGTCTCCTCCAACCCGAGAAGATGCCTCTAACTTAAATAATGACTCCTTAAGAAAAGGGGAAGAAGCCCTGAAGAAAAAAAGGGGGCTAAAGAGAAAGAATCCTCTAACTTAAACGGGTTCTTTAAGGGGAATAGGAGAAAAACAAGGGCCCAAAGAGAACAGCCAAAGACACACCCAAGTAATAAAACAGCACACACACACAAGCACTCTACTTGGACTGGGAAGGTATAATAGAGTCTAAGAGGAAGATATTGTGAAAAAAATATAGTAAAAAATATATAATAAATGCAATTAGTAGCCTGAGCCAGTGAAGACAATCCCCATGCTTCAAGCGGCAAACGAGATCTGGGAAACAGCCTTTAAGCATCATGGGATAGGTTGTAGCCTCGAGCTAGATGAAGCTCTCAAGCTGTAGTATGCAGCTGAGTAGGAGCCGAGGTTCCACTCCGAATGCAACCAGCAAGAATGAAGGTGAGATAGGACAACATAGTATTATGGCTTTAGTAACTTGAATGTGATTGTTTGGGGGGGGGGGGGGTTGTGTCTGGTTAGACAGTTACTTAGGGATATCAAGACAATTTTAAGCTGCTCTTTTATGATGGAAGGTGTCGGACCAGATCTGCAGATGACCATATCATCTTCAAACAGTAGAACTGGAAGAAGGTAGGTATCCCAAGAGAGGTTGTTGACAAAAAGAAAGAGAACAGGAGAACTTACTGAGCCTTGAGGGACACCCTTGCATATGTGAGTTAGTGGAGAGGATGTGGATCCCATCTGTGCCTTGAAGAGTCTGCAAGATAAAAAATAAGTCTTTAAACCACTGGACCACATTGGAGCTGATACTGACAGTCATTAGGAAGTGTAGTAGGAAAGAGTGACTGACAGTGTCAAAAGCTTTTGTTACATCAACAAAGATTGTGTCAGTTGTCCTTTATCACTGCTAATGAGGATGTTATATGTCAAAGTTTATAAGGTGGTCATGGGACATTTTCCAGACCAAAACCCATACTGTTGATAAATAGGTTTTCTGTATGTTTTATGTGGTTGGCTAATTAGGTATAGATTAGTTTTTCTGAGATCTTTCTTAGGGTTGGCAGGACTGATATGGGTCTGGCATCACTGGCACAGGTAGGCTTTTTTTTAGAGAACTTGGCAATTTTCCAAACTGAGGGCATTGGGGTTTTTGGTGAGACATAAGTGCTATATGAGTTTTAGAGTGGGTATTAATATGGTATTTTGCTAAGTGAATAAACAAGGAGTTAAGGTCTGTCTGTTTTTGAAGGGGGGGATACTGTCAATGGCCTCTTCTATTTCTTTGTTTTTGATTTTAAAGTAGAATTCTGGATGTCTGAGATAGTGTCATGATCTGGAATTGAAGTAGAGGGACGTGTACAGTAGTTAGAAGGGAGATATGTGAACTTCCATAAGAAGTCAGAGGATGTCACCCTGGAGACACTGGCCTGTTATTTCATTTACCAGGTTCCAAAATGTCCTCTGATTGTAGTTTAAGGGATCCTGGGAGTTGTAAGTTATTTTTGTGCCTTCTGGTGTGTGGCTTTCTTAACCTAAGATGCATAGCAGGATGTAGACTTCCTGGTTTCCTTTGGATGGACCTTTTCCCATATCATCCAAGCAGCATCCTAAAGTTTATAGACTATTTGCATTCTTTTGTTAACTATTTGCTGTTATTTTTGGGCATCTAGAGGCCATGCTAAAGGATGTGTCTTGAAGTGAAATTAAAAGGCTAGTCAGTAAAGTAGCTAATGTTTCTGGATCATTGGATTTTAAGAGTTCTTAATGGATTAGAGAAAGCTTTTGTTTCCGTTTCTAAGTCTTCTATTGAGTCTTTAAGTGGAAGGCACAAAGTTGTGGTGATTGTTTTGTGATGGGGTATGATATTAAAGAAGATATGGCAATGGTCATTTATTGAGGGTAGTAGGATAGTGATGTCATACATAACAGAGGGTTCATTAGAGATAACACTCTCAAGATTGTGTTTTGCAGCTTTACTAATAATAGGTTTTAGCTGCTTTCTTATGGCCACATTAGTTTCATAGTTTCATAGTATAGTACTAGGCTATCTGCCCTGGGGCATTTGTAAGCCTAGCCATAGTGATGTGGCTTTTGCCACCCCATGAAATGGTACAAAAAATGTACAGAATAAATTTAGAATACTGTGCCTCTGTCTAGTAGTGACACAATGAAGGTCCCCTTATATAATAGAATTAGTTTACTGTGCCCCTGTCTAGCAGTGACACAGATGTGACCCCTGGGGTAAACTTACGATCTCCCATCCACTCATCAAGATTTCTCTTGAAGAGAGTCAGTGAGGGGCTCTGCCTAATACGAACTGGGATCTTGTTCCAAAGCATGGGAAGCCTCTGGGTTATGAATCTATCCCTCCAGCATGTCCTATTCATACTTGTGCTGAGGTTTAAGTCTTTAGCTCTCGTGGTCCTGATGGACTTGGATTTTTTGAGGTGGAGCATGTCCATCAGATCCTGATTGGACATGGCCTTGTACGTCAGGCAGAGATCACCTCTGAGCAGGCGGTATGCTACTGAATAGAGCTGAAGTTTCTTTAGTCTGGCAGAATAAGACATATGTTGGAGACCCTTGATCCTCTTGGTGAGGTACTTTTGTGGTCTCTACAGCTGTTGCAAATGCCGGGTGAGGTACATACCAAATGGGGCATTGTACTCAATCATGGGTCTGATGAGGGAGGAATATAGGGGTACAATGGCATCCTTGGATCTGGATGTGAATCCCTTCATGATGAGGTGTGCAAGGTACAATGTTTTTCTAACCACTTTGGCAACGTGGGTATCAAATGAGAGGTCACTGTTGACTTGGGTCCCTAGGTCTCTGATTACTTTTTCCATACTCAGTGGGTTGCTGTCTATGTGATAATTTGTGGGTACTTTGTTTTTCCCAAAGGTGATGACTATACATTTTTTTGCATTTAGTTTAAGGCCGTGACTCCGGCACCAGTTGTCCATTTCTGTGAGGCCTTTTTGTAGGATGTGTGTGTCTGCTGGTGTATTGACTATGGCGCCTAGTTTGCAGTCATCTGCGAACTTTGTCAGCCACAACCCTCCCATGTTTGCTTTAACATCTGAGAAATAAATGCCGAACAAGAGGGGTCCCAGGACAGATCCCTGTGGGACACCACTTGTGACTGGCTTTGAGTCTGACATTGCTCCAGCGATTTTAACTTTATGGGTTCTGTCCTTTAGCCAGTTTGCAACCCATCTAGTGACATAAGGGTTTACTTTTAAGCTGTTGAGCTTATCTATGATGCCTGAGTGGGGTATTGTGTCAAAGGCCTTAGCCAAGTCCAGGTATGCTGTATGAACTGCTTTGCCCTCATCATTGGCTCTAGTGACTGTTTCGAAAAAGTCAACCAGGTTCAAAAGGCAGGATCTGCCCTTTACAAAGCCGAACTGGGAGGGGTCAAGTGTCTGTAGGTCCCCTATGTCTCTGTTTATGAGTTCCATAATGATTCTTTCCATAGCTTTGCAGACCAGGCTGGTTAAGCATATGGGGTGGTAGTTTACAGGGTCTGTAGAGGCACCCCCCTTGTGGAGTGGGACCACTGTTGCTGTACGCCAGTGTTCAGGTACATATCCTGAAGTAAGGCTAAGGTTAAATAGCATTTTTATGTGTGGGTTTAGCTCCTCTTGGAGTTCATGTAACACGCAACCCGGGATACCGTCAGGTCCCATTGATGCTGTGTTTTTTGCTTTGTTTAGGGTGGTTCTCACTTGGACATCTGAGATGACAGGGAGATTACATTCAGCTGGGATAAGTATTTCTTCTTTTGGGGGTGAAGGAGGAGAAATTTGCACTGAACCTGTCAGCCAGAATGTTGGCAATATCTGTGGGTTCAGTGTATTTTTTGTTGTTGTGAACCAACTCTGAGCATATCTGAGGGTTTCTGCCCAGGTTTCTAACATAGCTGAAGAAGGCTTTGTGGTTATCTTTAGTGTCCTTAGCGATTTTTCTCTCAAAGTTGGCCTTGGATGTTTTTATGAGAGAATGTAGTTTTCTGCTAATTTTTATCATAGATGTCTTCCTTTCATGGATTTTGCTCTGACATGCAGTAGCTTCCTTCTTTTGTTATACAATTTGTTTATGGCTGAGGTCCACCAGACAGGATGCTTACCTTTGGTGGAGAGGGACTTGGATTTATTTGGGATTGCATGATCCATGCATTCTTGGAGATGTCCATAGAAAGCATTTGTGAAGGATTCGGCATTGTGGGATGTGGTATCCACTGGCACAGTGGGCTTAAAGGATACCATCTCAGTCTTAAGAAGAGTGAAGTCTGCTTTGAGAAGTTTTTCACTGTGGTCTTTTGTGCTGGGGGTGGAGGTGGGATATGTATATCCAGGGTGATTAGTTTGTGGTCAGATCTCACTAGTGAGGGGTATACTTCTGGTGTGGAGCATTTTGTCCCCATGTTTGTGATGATCAGGTCTAGTATATTATCTTCCCTAGTGGGAGAGGTGACTAATTGTTCCAGTGCATTTGAATTTATGAATTCCAGGAACCTTTGGGCTAGGGTATTAGGGCTAGAATAATGTACCCAATCTATGTTTGGGTAGTTGAAGTCTCCCAGTATGATGGTATTTTGTGATACATTCATATCCTCCAATGTCTTCAGGAAGGCTGAGTGGGGTTCCTGAGATTGGGAGGGTGGTCTGTAACATGCTACCAGTTGTATAGCAGTTTTGCCTATGGTTAGTTGCACCTGTATGGTCTCTGATGCTTCATGTGTTGCTACTAACCTGGAGGTGTGGATGTCCTGGATGAATATGGACACTCCCCCTCCCTTTGTGGTTTGGCCCGGGTTTTGGGGCCGAAAAGCATGATACAAAGTATAGCCTGGTAGCGCTGGGGTGCTCTCAGGAGCCTTGAACCAGGTTTCAGTTACTGCACAGACGTCGATGTTCTCCATGCTGAGGAGTGCATCAAGTGCCTGCATCTTGAGATTTAGACTTCTGGCGTTGAGCAGCATTACCCTTAGTTTTTTTCCATTATTGTTTTCTAAGGAGGTGGGTTAAACATGATGTACCCTCTTAATTAACAAATCCTGCTGCTGAACACCAGTCCAGGTGCTCATCTGTACTTTCATAAAATCAATTCTTCCAATTTTTCTGGTACATCAGAAAATCTCAAGTTTTCTCTGTGTGCTCTGACTATTAAGTATACTATTTTGAAGCATTTCTTCTTGAGAAGCCTCATGTTTAGCCAGTCTTGCTTCCATTTAAACTTTGATTTCTGCAGTTTTATCAGTTCATGTGAATAACTATTTAAAGCTAGTATTCTTCCAGCCTTTTGTCATTTGATATGTTCCTCCATTGCCTCATTATTTTAAACCCCTCTTAGTGCACGTGATTTATTTTTCCTCTAAGTTAATAGAAGCCATTACCTATAGCAGGCTTTTTTTGCTGAACAGCTGCAAAACTCTTCCCAGATTGATCTTTTTTCTTTTCCTTTTCTCACTGATTTCTTCTTACTTTTTCCTAAATTTCGTTTCTGGCACCTGATGTAATTACTAGCTAGCGACTACATTTTCCCAAATTAATAACTTGTACTTGATTTAAGAATTTCTCAGTTTTCACACTGGGAGAGCTCTAATCAGTATTCTGTCATCTTAAAAGTAAAGTGGGTATGCTCTTGAGATTTTAGGTAGCAATCTGGAGTAATTTACCTGTACTTAATATGACTTTAGTTGTGACATTCTGAGGTTGTCTATGTTTGTATAATGTTTATGTTACAGTTTATGTAGTCATTTTTTTTGACATGCAGTTCTGCAGTGCATATAGCATATCTAGATCTGATCAAGGCCTTTGACACTTTTTCTTGTGCAGATATTATTGATGGACTTGTAAATCTCAACATGTATCCTTATATTGTGGGGTGAATACTAAACTGGTTCTATGACAGAACCCATGTGGTTAGAGTCGCAGGTGCCCCCTTCTGAAACCAATAAAAGTTACCAGAGGTGTACCACAAGGCTCAGTTTTGGGAACTCTCCTATTTGGCATATATTTCGCAAACCTTCAGGCCAGCACTCTTTGTCTATAGTTAACTAAGTTTGCAGGTGACTATAAATTGGGTTTTGTTATTCAATCTTCAACTGACTCACTGATTAGACCACGTTAACAATGGATGCAATGGCAATGATCTCAAGTTAAATGTACAAAAATGAAACATTTCATTTTGGTTAAGAAAATAATTTCCTTTACCATACAGGAGATGCACCCCTTCAATCAGATACAGTTGTAAGGGATATGGGTATTCTTGTTGACAATTCATTATCATTTGACCATCATGTCTCTAGAGTCATTCAGAAAGCCTTTTATCTGGCCCATCTAATTTCCAAAGGCATCTCCACTAGATCCAAAGAAGTCTAAATTCCTCTTTACTCACATCTTATCAGACTCATGATTGAATATAATACACCCTTTTGGCATGTATTTGCCTAAGCATATCACACAACATGTCTTCAGAGATTCATAACTAAAAAGATCAGTAGCCTCACAAGTCTTAAGTTATCAGGACAGACTGGCAGTCATTTCTATGTACCCCATCTCTTACAGACCCCTTTGTGATGTCTTGTTTTTTACGCCATGAAAGATCCATCCCTATTTCACCTGCTATTCCTTTACAGAACTAAGTGTACCTCAAATACTCGGTTAAGGGAACTAAACTTCCAACAACAGATAAGTAAGACACACTGGCATGATAGATTATTATCCTAACGTATCCTTCACCTCTGGAACAAAGTTCCACAACATATCAACCACAGTAGTACTCTTGCCACATCCCACTTTCAAGTCAAACCTAGATAATTGGATGGGCAGCATCAAAATTTTTCTGATCTTGTCCTGTCCTCTTTGAGGCTAGAGGGAACTCCTTAGCTAGGCTTGAAATGGCCTGCGGACTGATTGTTTAGCACCTACCTATAAATCTCATCAAAATGTTTTTCTATGCCACACTTTGCTCTAAGCACATGCACTTTTTGCCTATCTTGGACTCTTTGTAAGTTGCATATGTGCCTTTCTCATTCTCCCACATTACCAAGATATTGTCCAGTAACACTTCGAACCAGCAATTTCTACTTTGGAAAGGGTATTATAGAGTTTTTGTACATGGTTAATGATAGACCTAAAATCTCCTAGGTAAATTAATATTCCCAGATTTACATATTTATATATTTTAAGTACTGACACTGTGAGTGTAGACTATTCACTCCACTTCGGTTTTAATGACCACATCACTTTCCAGTTTTCATATCTCCAGCTCTACCATGGGTCAAAGGTCACAGGACATTGCCCTGGCGATGTGAAATTTTTGGATTAGCAATTTTTTCTAGTTCAGTTTTTACTATCGTGCCTCTACACATTCTAATTTATTTACATTTTGTTGGCTGGGAAGTTGCAACTGGGAGGTATCCTTTTTCAGTGAAATCCCAGGATGAAAAAGCTCCTGAAACATGAAAGTACATGAAATCAATGCACATCAAAAAGAACTTGGAGTCATAATGAGACAGAATATAGTATATTTCAGAGCAGAGTGAAATGAGACAATGATATACATTGTACATACAGAGTGAATACTAGTTTGATATCATGTGGGTTGGCCAGCTTATTTGTAAACATAACCATCAACACACAACTATTAACAACACTCATAACAATACAGTGAGGTACTGATTAAAAAATAAAATTAGTGTTTTTTGTAGAGTCTGGTAGGGTATTTATCACAGCAGATTAAAATTATGATCTATAAATGAGATGCATCTGTATTACAGGGTTTGATTCTCTCAGCTTCTATTTGCCTTCCGTAAGACCCTGAGAAATTCACATAGCCAGAGAGTGTGCTGCGGCAATCGGGAAACTGGCTTAGGATCCTCAATGATCTACTGCATTATATGCCTGGTAACTACCTATATTAAGTGTTACATATAGTATTTGTGTACTATTTGGCTGTACAAATAATATATTCATACATAATTAATACTATCAGTATATAACTTTGACAGGTCTACAAAGGATTAACCAAGCACATAAGCACTAATAATTAAATCTGCATTACTTAAACCAGGGTACTGCATGTAATCTGTAAATTGCTGCATAGTTTTTCTTGGAGGAACACAAATTTCAGTAAAGACTGATTAGGTCCAATGTCACACCAGGCAGTGCAGGTTAAGCCCAGAGAAGCAACAGGCTGGGGGTGTGAATGTATGGGTGTCTGCATGTGTGTGCATGTGCACTTGTGAGTCTGCCTGGATGGCATACCTCTCAACTGCTGGGATTTTTGCAGAATATCCAGATTTTTGCATCATATTTTTTTAGTCAGTTCCTCATACAAGTTTTGGTTTTCTGGCAAATCACTGAGGATTGAAGTCAGAAAATAGTGGCAGACATTTGACTTTCATACTTCATACCCTCCAGAAAAGTCATGATAATGCAAAACCTGTTATTCTAGTTTATAAGAGCAATATTTAAAAATTGTCCCAATTTTTGGGCCTTCGTCCCCCATTATTTATGGCTTTGTCCAAATTTCTGGTTTTAGGAGGTTGAGTGGTATGCTAGGTGTTCACTTCAGGAGTTAGGTAGATGATTGGGAACC